>NC_092829.1:39078428-39378428 GCF_039878825.1 Excalfactoria chinensis | reverse complement strand
CTGTACCATCTTTGCTACTAAATCTAGGAAGGGGGTCAATTTTAATGCGAGCTACAGAAGGCAACTGCTAACATCTAACACCATATTTCAGCATGCTGCATGTTCCCTTCTACTTGATGTCCCTTACTGATTGCTATATGCTTCTAAGTACTAATCATAAGTCATAACTATGCATCTAAGTTATACCTATGCTAAGTAAGTAGCACACACTAAAATTCCAGTTTAATTCTCTAAACCAGCAGCTTGGTTTAAGTTACTGGATCATAATTCCACTGTTTGGAACTGAGAACGGCAAATGGTGGGAAGATTGAAAGAAGAGAAAAGCTTTAGCCAAATTCTTGAATCCCTGATCTTCTGAAGAGTTGATACAGCTTTGCTTTGGCATTCTAAAGGGCTTTTTTTTGCAGGATAAGAGAATCTGTACCTGTACAGGAGGATGGACATCACTACATAGATAATTGTTCAAATTAAAGGAAGCCTCTGAAAATAAAACCAGAAAAGATGCATTAAGAGAAAGATAAAGCACATGTAGGCAAGATATAGGGAATCTGAGATGTGATTTTCTTATCCTGCTTGACTTGAATGTACTGCCTTCTGTAGTTTACCCTCTGTTGAGCATATGAGGAAGGATTTGCAATCACAGTGATGGATCAGAGGTCGATTACAGATACAGATGTCAATAAAACAAGGGATGTACATGTCAGGAATGCTGCTGTGTCCACAAGACTCTACTGCTGCTTCTGTCTCTCTGAAGGAAAATGTTTCCCTCTTAACCTTGTGCAAAAATCAAAAGACCTATTTTCTACAGGCATGGTTCCTCCCTGTAGGAGATTTAATTCCTCTAAGTAAGAAAACCACCAGCTGCTTTCTGAGAAGTTTCTGTCTCATCTTCAAGAGGACTGAAATGCTGCTCAATTGTTTGTATGTCTATATGAAGCTATTGTTATGTACAGTCTCTAACATTTCACAGTCACTTTGCAGTGATAGCAATGTTCTAGACATCATATTTAGCTATTTTCAAATAGTAGAAAAAAAAAAATCTCTGGAGGACAGGAGATTTTTAATTATTACTTTTGATGAGGTGAAGGGCAAAGGCAATTCCTGTCTACTGGATATACTCAGCTGTTTGAGCTCTTGCTGTTCACGGACAGTCAAATATTAATCAGAAAAGATGGCATGTAATGACAAAGTTGACTGTACTTTTATTCTGCATCTCCTAGCTCCTAACTATGCACAGTGTTTTGTACAATTCTATAATGGACCTGAAAATAGCATCAAAATGTGGTATGTCAAAGATACTTCTCTTAAGAGATTTGATGTGAATACTCCATTATGTGCCCTGATCTCCATTGCCTGAAGGATAATAAGTTCAGTTCTTGGCTGAACTTTGTATCTAAAAATTTGAGTTCATATATACAGCTGAAATATTATGGCTGTTCAGAACCAGTGGGTAGCAGGCATTAAAAGAAAGCTTCAATTAATAAATTTGAAAAAAGACAATCAAAGAAAACCTATACTTTCCTATTACAACCTTTATCTTCTTCTCACTTTTTTTCTGTTCTCATTTCACAAGAATTTATTTACCCTACCTTCCTCCTTCTCCTTTCACTGGCTAAAAAGCATAAGATGAACAAGGTAAGTTGTTTCAATTTGGAGCAATGTTCTTAAAATCTGGTGTTCAGTTTTTTTGAAATTAAGCAAAGATTATTACAGAAAAAGATGAAGGCATCTTTTATTTAGCAGGTTATTGTTATAAGGACTGCATCTGTAGTTGATACCCTTCTAAGTGCTGTGAATATTCTAATGCAGTTGCTAGGAAAATTGAACTGTAAAACACACAACAGAAGGCTTATGGCACTGGGCAGTTATGTGAAATGCAGTATACTAAAAGACTATCCTCAAAAGAGACAAAGAAATTCAATCCGTGGATTCCAGATTGGGTGGGAAAGCCTACAAGGAAAAGTTGCATTAAAAAAAAAAAAAAAAAAGTGTGAAGGCAACAAAAGGCATTTCTGGTCTTGGCTGAAGAAACTCTTATGTTCTTCAAATTACAATTGAATGAAACAAGAAGCTGTTATTGGCTGAATGATAAATCCTTTGTGAGACATAGGAGCTCACTGAACATTATTTCTGCTTTTCCCCTTGATTAACTGTGCTGCGGTTTTATGAGTTACAAGCAAAATGTGCACCTCAAGTCACGCACTCTTAAATAACCCAGCAATATAATCTATTTAGAGAAGGCTTGAAGCATTTTTCAGAACAAGTGCATCATTTTTAAAGTTTTTCCATGGGGAATTATTTGTAAAAATATGTATCTTTTGGGATTTGTACCAGGATATTTCTTAATTATTGCTGACATGTCGCCCATAACACCATAAGCTCCCTCAAAGGGCAGGAAAAAAAAGAATCATTCTCCCTTAATCACCATGTATAAACCAAATAAATTTAGCAACTACCTCGTGCTATTGAAGCAACAAATTGATGCCTTCAGAGTTCCCTAATGACTTAAATATTAAAAATAATATTAAAAATCAAATGGGGAAAAAAAATCCCTGCATGTTTCCAGAATGGAAACATCAACTTTTTAGAGCTACTCACTACCACAGAGACCTGCAGGACATAAGTGACTAAAGATTGTCTAGTCAGTCAGCTAAGCGTATGACATGTGGAAGAAGCTAAAATGAGTTGGAAAGGTAGGAGATGAACCTTTCATCGAGTCAGGATCAAGGGTCCAGTTCTGCACATTTAATATCTAAAATAACTTCTAATAACATAGGTTATTATTTTGAACAGGACTAAAATAAAGAAAATAAATAAAAACTAATAAAAAAATATAAATAAAAGTAATAAAGACTAAAAGCTAAGGATTTCTGCAAAGAATTAGTATAGAGCATTCAGTGTGATAAACATCATCTGCAACTCACTGTACAACGACTCCCCCAGATAGTTAAATGCAGTTAGTTAAATGTAGATCAAATATAGCATGTAACTATTTAAAGGCTAGGACTTCACATAATTACTGTATTTGGTTCCCATCTGCAGTAAACCTAAGTATTTCTGAGAAGCTTAACTGAGAAAGCTTTTTCTGCCTGGTTTATTAAGTTTTTAATTTTTTGTTATTTTAATCACATTTGTGAACCATAGTGTCCAGATGTTTGCCAGCCTTACAGAACTCAACAGAGTAGTGACAAGTAGTTTTATCCTTTAAACACACACACACACACACACACACACACACACACACACAGTTCTCAAGGTGTATCCTAAGCCAATTTTGGCATTCTTGTTCTACAGAAAATAGAACCTGAGAAACATCGTTGTATCATCATAGTATCATCATAGTATCATAGTATCGTGCGAGTTGGAAGGGACCTTAGAGATCATCGAGTCCAACTCCCGGGTTTCGAGCCCTCTGTGTAGCGAAGTGGCACTTCTACCCCTGCGCCACAGGGGGGATTCGAACCCGGGCCCTCCAGTGCCGCAGGCAGCAGCTTAAACCACTGCGCCACTGGGGGCACACACTTGACTGTAATTGCTGATGGCAAGCATTTGAAAAAGTTTGTGTACAGAATTATGTAGGAGATACTGGACAGAATGCAGGGTACAAATCAGTAATTCATGTCGTTCTCAGAACAAGAGGCTATCATTAATATATCGAGTCACCTATATCTCAGTGCTCCCTGGAGTTGCCAGCATGTACAATAGGAGAGCTGGCCAAGCAAGCTCTTCTTCAGCTTCAAAAGGCTTAAAAACATAAGTGCTGTTACAGCATACTTAAGTAAGGCCTGACAAGTCTTAAGTCTAAGCTACAACCCTCACGCTCTCTTCTTTTTCTCAAAAAGATAAATAACAGCTTGGTGTGGCAATGTCCAAAACTGACAGGTTTGTTGTTTTTTTTTTTGTAAGCATAACAACTTGCACATAGGTGGAAGATGCTCTTGTGATTCTGGGTATTTGTCTGATCTGGCAAGCTTATAAATAACTGCAATTTTGTGCCTTGATGCTTGATTCTAAGGATCTTGAACAATATAAGAGCACAACCATTAGACAATGTGAGCACAACTGTGAAATTTTTCTTAGACGGCACACCAAGTGGATATGAGGCTTAGGAGTTGAACTTTGGAAGTTTGATTTCAATGTTACTTTTTCAGGCAACATGTGTACCACTTAAGCTTGAAGCAATCATGCACCCTGAAAGAACAAAATAAAAAGCATAACACTATTTAAAAACTTCTGTAAAAAAATAAAATAAAAATAATGAAAATGACCTTTGCCAATTCTGGCAAACAGCACTGCTAATCCCTTTCTTTGCATTAGGAAAAAAAAAAAATAATTAAAAAAAAAATCAAGTTGCAATGGCAAGTATTATCCATACCCTTTCTAACAGCAGAACAAAGAAAAAGGTAGAAAATACGTGATCATTCAACTCTGAATTCTTTCTATTGAAGCATAAAGAATCTTTGTGTCTCACTGTAACTTCGAAGATTCAATTAACTGTTAAAAACATTGACTGTCAAGATACTGTTACCACAGACAGCACTGAAGCCCAAAGCCCGCACCATTACTAAGAAGTAGCTTGAATAAAGATTACTGACAAATATTACTGAATGCACAGTTCTTTAATATATCTTATAGAGGCTCTGGTTCAGGAGACAGCTGCTCAACAACCAGACCACAAGGAGAACAGCAAGGTAAATATAAACCACCTATACTTTATATAATACTTACAGATTCTTAAAATAGTGGAAGAAAAAAAAAAATCTTTACTTTGATTCAGTATTTGTATGAAGCCATCCTGGCTAAGAAAACTGAATGCTTATTTTTTTGAGGTCTTTCTGCATGCGCTTCAGTGTTACCTATTTTGTCTTAACCTTTTCATAAATTCACTGCCTCAGTAATTTAATAACCCACTTGATGTCTTGATTTGACCATCTCTTTGTTCACTCCAGTTATATCTCACTTTTCATTCAAGTACATATGTTTCTAATTGAACAACCTTGTTATATGTTGTCAGGAAGCAGACCAACTATCCCCAAGGATCCATTCTGAGAATCTTGAGAACCAGTCTTAGATAGGAATGCTCATTCCTTTACCAGTTTTAGATTATTATTATTAAATATTTTATTTCTTAAGAAAAAAAAAAAAGAACCTAAACATACTTAACTAGACAAATAATCCTACAAACCAAAAAATGTCCCAGGGCTTTTGCTACTGTTTCATATCACAAGGGAGCTAGGCCTGCTGCCAACCTTAACACAGTCCATATTAGAAATATAAAACCTCTCAGATGTATTAAGAATCCTGTGCTAGAATTTGGCTTAATTCCTGATAATCATTCTAACACACTTATTTTTTTTTTTTAGTGTGGAAAAGGTTGCTGTTTTAACTTGTCATTGGCTGTTGAGATTTTTGGTGACAGTGACACTTCACTAAAGCAGCTACTGAAGTTGTATTATTGCCACCTGACTGGTGGCTGAAGGTCTTTTTCCACATAGTCAGTACTTCATGCATTTCCTAGAATACACCTGAGTTAAGTCTATTTTCCCTAAGCACATGGAAATAGACACAACTAATAACTGTTGTTATTAGGTCATATTATCATATGCCGTATTACTTGCAGGGAAGCTAATGATAATTAATGACAAGTCCAGTAGAGGTGTTGGCTCTTTCCATTGATACAGATATGAAGCACATTGTCAGCTTATCCATGTATATATGCCTGTAAACGTACATAAGAGTGAAAAAAGTTTTTACATAAAACTTTGGAAATTACATTACAGCAACAGAAAAATGTATAGAAAGCAATGAACTTTGATTTTGAAGCTGGGGGATTCAAGATGAGGAGTAGTTTCTTCTGATTTATAGAGCACATGGATGTTAATGTTTCAATTGAAAATGCAAAGAGATAGCAACGAACATTAGATGGTTGCTGGCCTGATATCTCTCTTCAGACAGTTTCTAGTTTCAGTTAGAAACAACTCAAAAGGAATTTTTTAAAACAGGAATATCATAACCTAAAAGTGCAAAAGCACAAGTAAATAAAAATTATTTAAAAATAAATAAATAATCAAAGGGCTGGAAGCAATTTCAGAACTTTTTCCCAGAGTCATTTCAGTGCTCAAGCTGCTTACAGGCTAACCGAACTGTTTCACTCTCTACATCAGAGAAGCAATTTGAAGATCTTTTGTCCTTTTTGGACACTTAACACACTAAAGTCAGTTCATTTTTATTTTTATCTGGATGTCCACTGTAAACTTTTATATGTTTACAGTGAAAACATGTTGTTCATAAGGTAGTAAAATGCCATCAAATAATAGCTGCAGTACTGTAATGTGAAAGAAAGTCCAGTGATAGCAGGGTAGCACAATCCTAGCTTACAACAAATGAGAACAAGCCCAAATACAGCAGCCATAGACACAGAAACATAGGAAGAAAAACTGCTTACCTTCAAAAGATCTCTAGTAGGCAGGAATCCTCATTGCCAACCCTTAAATGAGGTTTGGAAAGGGATGGATCCTGGCTCTACCCCTTCCATCCACTCAGGTGCATTACATACATCTCCCTTGGGCTGGCCCTGTCTTCCACCGGGTGCTCAGTCACTGACTTATCATTTTCACTACAAATGCTTACTTACCCAGTTAATAGTTTAATGGGAGAACAGTCTAAGCAGCCAGAATACAGTACTGACCGAAGACCTGGTGTTCTAGTCTTCCTCATGAGACAGAATAGTGCTGAACTATGTTGAATTGCACTGAGTAGCTGTACAGTGGAAATAATACAAGTATAGCATTATACAGTTGAAATAATACAAGTATAATGTACATGTTGGAATAATACAAATATAGTTGGAATAGATAGCCAGAGGGTATCTATGGAAAAGGACTTACCAACTCGGAGGCCTTCAGTCAAGACAGGGTGTTTGCTGATGTTGTGGTTCACCAAAGAACTCCACCAAAGAGCAGTCTCCAGAAAAAGATGCTATCTTAGTGGTGGTCAGCCCTTAAATGGGATCTGGGAGAGGTGGAGTCAAGCTCCACTCCTTCCAGTAGCACAACTAAATTACCTTCACCTGTGCTCCCACAGCTGACTCATCACTTGCCTCAGATGGTTCATCAGAGGTTCAGGCTGTGGTCAGACATTTCCCTTACAGCAGTGTAATGGGATTTGCCTGACAGTTGTAAATCCTTAAACCATAAAGTTACAAACATGACTTCAGTTACATCAAAGTGAGGAAAACTAAGAATAATTCTAAGCAATGCTCTACTGTTAGTTGCTGTGGTACCCGAAGGAATTTACCGTGTCCATGTAGATTGGAATGGTGAATGGGGAGCTGATAGGTGAGTAGGTATCAAAGTCTGAAGTCCTTCTGTAAATATAGTCTGCAATCTGTGCTGTACAGGGAAAGCAGAATCAAGCTCTTTGACAGCCCTGAAAGCTCTACTTGATCACTATGGCAAGAGTGGTTTGAAGCAAGTACTTCACAATGTGGTCAATACTTTTCCCACGTAGATGTGCTACAAGTTTATTTTACACCTATAACTAAGTGACCAATGGCATAAGTTCATACAAATTCAAATCAAACAACTGTAAAACATGTAGAATGTGAGGTGCTTCTGGTTGGCACCTTTGTGTCTGACAGTATTCTTAGCCGTAAAGACTGAGTATCATTTGATTTCTGAGAGTTGAGATCTAGAAGGCAAAGAGGAGAACTGACCCATGACTTCTAATTAGCAGTAGTGAAAAAGATCTGTCCTGTTCAAGGCAAGAGATTTAGAAGTTAATTCAACAGAAATAAATTAATAAGTATGGCAAAATATTAATAAAGCACACTTAGAAAAGAAAGACATATGTCTGAAATGAAATATGTTTAAATTTTCAAAATGCTGTAAAAGACTTTTGTTTTGTAAAACACTCTTCTTATAAAATGAATATGGCTTATAAACACAAACACATACATACAAACACATCTGCAAATGCATACTTCCCAAACCCGTAAGATGTCTGTTTGAAAGATGACATTTCTTTCAGTGACTTAAAGTTTCTTCAAGGCAGAAAACTATGGAAGATACAGTATAGCTGAACATCTGTCTTGTCATGTAGGCAGATATTAGGATTAAATTAACTAGAAATGAATAGAATGATATATGACAGGGTGCAGATGTCCCAGCCACAGTGTGATAATTTCATTGCAAAACTATGTAATGAATTCCATACATTACAGAAATACAAATATACTACTTTAGGTAATTGTGATGAAAAGGTATAATATGGAATGGATAAACAGATGGCGTACCCAAAGGCATTTTTCGTTTGTGATTGCTCTTTAGTCATTTTAAAATGACTTTATTTGGTTTACTTTAAGTCTATTATTACATCCTTTCTTTTTAATTTATTTTTTTTTCTCATAGCTCTTCTGAATCTGGATTTCATGAGGAGCATAAAGGACCATTCTGCACGTCTGCTTTCCAGATAGATTGGTTAGTTCCCATTTTCTTTTCTAAGCCGTACATTATTACTACTACATCTAAAGCCAACAATTCTGTGACTTCAAAACAAACTGGATTGATTCTAGAAGCTTTTTGGCTTTATGGATTTGCTAAATTGGCACATGCTGCATCTGTGCTACTTGAATTAACAGAACTGTTCAAATTTTACTACAGATCATTGGCAAATTTTCCTTTATTATTTGCAAATGAGTATTATGATTAGTGTGTGAGTCAGTCATTTTTAATAGGTATATTAAAACATGATGATATGAGATATTTTATGATATAAATAGTCATTTGACCATCCTGAGAAAATATATAAAATGCCCTTTTATATCTGACAGCAGGTATTTTTAAATGCTACAAATAGTTAAATGTACAACAGGACTTTGCATTATTATCCTCATCTGGACCGTGTAGTTAGTCCTTAACATCTTTATGTTCAAAGCTGAACTGCAAGAAAACCAGTAACTAAGGTTCTACATATAGAAACATAATACCTACGGTCTGCACCTGTATATGTCTGTGCTTTTAAAGTATGTGTATATAGTTGAGGCTGGACTGAGGCTCCTTTAAGAATGCAAATTTTAGTTGTGCTGGTAGCTGTGGATTTTTTAGCTAATATCACATCAACCT
Organism: Excalfactoria chinensis; assembly: GCF_039878825.1. Taxonomy (NCBI): domain Eukaryota; kingdom Metazoa; phylum Chordata; class Aves; order Galliformes; family Phasianidae; genus Excalfactoria; species Excalfactoria chinensis. The sequence goes on along the minus strand of NC_092829.1, from coordinate 39,369,306 downwards.
ACAAAGAAGGAAGGCTGCTCTAAAAGCAATGCCTCCTATTTTATTATGTTGGCTCACACTGTCAGAGGTGGATATTGGCTGTAGAGATCAAACCTACATTCCATTACATGTTGTTGCTGTGTGACATATGACAGCAGAGGAGCAGCCTGGCAAAATGGTGTCTGACACAGAAGTGCTGATGAAGCAAAGGTGAATTCCTCTATTAGGAACAAATCACACCCATTGACATTCATCAACGCTTGCTGTATGTTTATGGAGACCAAATACTGGATGTGAGCACTGGCAGTGGGTGGTGTGTCTCAGCAGTCACTGACAGTCATCTCCACTGGTGGAGATTTTTACAAGCACAGCACGGCAGGCACTGATGAAAATCTGTACCTACTGATGCTCACTACATTGAAAAATGTTTCGTTGCTGAGAATTTGCTCTATAAGTAGTGTCATTGTGCTCACTGTATCTATAGTAGCTTTCAAGGAAATAAATAGAAAGTATTACTTTTGGAGCAGCTAAACATTTTCAAATAGAGATTAAAAAGAATCCAAACTAAACGTTATGTTGGACGTTAGGAAACACTTCTTTACAGAAAGGGTAGTTTCTGTAAATAAACTCGAATAGGCTCCCTAGGGAGGTGGTTGAGTCACCATCCCTGGATGTGTTTAAGAGCCATTTGGATGTGGTGCTCAGAGATATGATTTAACAGAGGGTTGTTAGAGTTAGGGTATATGGTTAGGCTGCAGTTGTACTTAATGATCTTTGAGGTCTTTTCTAATCTGAGTGATTCTATGACTTAAACTATTATTTTTTCAGTGTTATCTTCTTGATTCATAATCTAGTATCATAGAAATATTATTTGTAGCATTGGTGTTGTCTTGCAGTATAACAGCTTCTGAAGTTTTCCAGTGCTTCAACTTCAGTTTAATTACCTGCAACAGATATCTATTGCCATGTATTCTCCAATGCCATAAACACAACCTCTTAATTACTATCTATGTCTCTAATGTTATCCCTGTTTTCTCAGAAAAGAACCATCTTCAGTAACAGAAACAAGCTTGAGAGTATTGTCTGATCTGATTAAATCTCTCAAGCACATCGGAGGCTAAATACAGCAGTATTTTTGTTAGCACCAGTGCAAACGCATTGACAGCCCGCACATTTCAGTCACTGCTGCAGTGGCTGGTTTTATTGCTAGTTTTAATCACTTTAATTCAAGCAGTTTGATGAAGGTGCCAGTATCAAGTTTAAGTTCCGGTACATTAAAATGTTAACGCACTGGTTACTTAATTTTGACTTAGTATCTCCTTGTTTCAATTTCAATGTTGTGATTACTGTTTTCTATTTCTTAGACTTCTAAATTAAGTTAATCTATTTAGAAGCATATGTTTTTAAATATGGAGATAGCACAGTTCATTTTCTCATGATGAAAGGCATATTTTGGATAATCATTTTTTTCCAAACAGATGCCCAGTTTATCTCACTTAAATCAACTGTTTCTGACTGGACCAATTCCTGGATGAGTTAATTGAGCATGGCTAAACCTAAAATGCTGGCCTAATCAAGGAAATAGGAAGAGGTGATGACTCTGAAGATTCTCAGCTTTCAGTAAAGGTGTTTAGTTGTTTACTTATATTCTCACAACAGAAGGAATGCAACAAATGCAGCCCACTGGAAATAATTCTGGATAATCTCACTACATTACTTTCAGTGAAATGGAGTCTTCTCACTTTACCCGAGTGAACCAACATCTCAGGGAAACATGAAAGTAATATCTCATTCGTGCAATACAAAATAAGTGGCAAAAGGAAAGGCAGACTGAAAGGTGTATGCCTTTAGTTTTCGATTATATTAGTAGTCCTCCATTACTGTATAAGCCTCAATGTCCGCATTCTGCAGAAGAAATCAGTCTTATTGGGAATGCAGTTCATTCTTACCAGACAAAGGCCCGCTTTCTTTGCACGTATCTCATCTGTTCACTCGTTCACTTCTCAGACTTAGAAATTTTGGTTTGGAGAATGATGATGTCTTGTTTGATTTTTTTATTTCCTCATCCTATGGAGTCCTCTTTTGAGAAACGCTTTTTAAAAGAAAATCAGATTCTAGGATATCTTAGCTGTAAAAGAGGGCAACGTTTTATTCTCAGTGCTTTGAATATACTCATCTATCACTTTCTGTGATATAGTTCATAGGCAGACAGCTCATGGGACCCTGCATTGAAATCCATCATCATTGCAGTCTTTGTATATTAAAAAAATTGTAAGATGGCCTCTGGAGCTGGTGCTTGGAGAAGACTTATTATGGGGCAGGAACTGTATTATTATATTTTGACTAATTATTAATTTTGTACATGTATTTAATTATGCCACTGCTGAGTTCTGCATTTGTGTATATATATATATGCAAATATATATACATACACACACAAATATATATGATATGATAATATCTGATTCAGTTATTTCAAGTAACCAGTTAGTTCTGAAACCTTTATTTCCTAAATTACACATTTGCATTTGGCCATAATTTGAAGTTGCTAAAAGGTGTATCTTTTTACAGATCTTTTGCTAGATCATCACTAGGAATACATGAACAGGTGTCTGTCTACAGTGAGCAGTCCTAGCAGCCTTGTTTTGAATGGCATGGGTTTGTATTCTTCTTCTGCACTGCATTCTTTGAACTCAGGAGCTTCAGCGGGGTTTTTTGTTTTGTTTTGTTTTTGTATTTGTTTCTTTTTTTAATTACTGTAGATAAGCAGCAGCAAAAAAGCTGAACAAAAAATGCCCAGTATCTCATCCCCACCCTGAAACGCATGAATAAAACAACCCACTTTCAGTGTTGTTCTAAGCAGACTTGCAAAGACTAGGCTTATAGCTCACATCTGGATTGCTGAAGGAATTCCTGGAGAAGAAATCAGAAAAGAGCCATCATACAGAAGGACATAAAAGTTAAGTTAATTTCAGGAGACGATGACCTGTTGGATCATACGAGGTTATGAACAAAACAAGTTAATGAAATCATATCCTGCATGGATCATAAAGAAGAATATGCTTAAAAATATTTATTCATGTGAAAAGGCACAAAACACTTTTTCTAGTTTGTTATTGCTTGGAGATGGTGAAATATTTGAGCCCTCTTCTGAAGCTAATAATAAAAATACTAATAAACCCAGAGACTTTGTTTTCAAATTTTACTTATTTCCTGTGTGACTACTTACTATCAATACCTACTGTCTTGATGTTAATGAAGATAAGCTGAGAAGTGAATTTGTCACCAAGAAAAAAAGGAGCACAGCTAGGCCTTAAGGTGAATTATTCCTGATTGTTCATAAGTTAGACTGGTCAGTCTGCTCTACATTAGCTGCTGTTTCTATTGACTGCTGGTCTGTACATCTTAAAGATCTGCAACCTAATAATAGATTGGAATCTGTCTGGAGGTGCATAAAAAAGGTGTCAATAATCAGAAGCTACTGGTAGTGAACTCTTCATACAGCTGTACATGGTGCTGCTCTGCCTGTATATAGATAGCTGAGTCCTAATCCTCTTTGAACATGGAAGCATACATCTCAGTGGTTGCACTAAGTGATGTTGCACATAAATATTATCTCCCTTTTATCTGTGTGAGGTGTTTACATTAACAAAGACCTAAGACGGGGCTATTCAGTACAACATTACTAATTGCAGATAAGCACAAGGTATTTGGCCACTCTAAAGGAAATGCAGCACAGTTAGTTACCAATTTTTTTCTTTTCTCCTGTCTCTCTTGCCCACACCAAACAGAAAGTCGAACAGACACTGAACAGTTTTTGAGAATAGGCTTTAATATCTTTTTTTTGGCTATCTGTGAGACAAGAGACATTATTTAACAATGAGAGATAACCCTCACTGTAAGTCTAGCTCTCTAGTAGGATTTGTGAGTGCAGAAGTAATGCTAAGAAGTGACACCAATGAATAGTTAATATGCTATTAAATCTGTGGACACATGCTTCACCTTTCTTAGTAATACAGCAAGGCAAATTTTCTTCTCAATTACTGTATTACAGCAAATTCTTCAGTCATGCTGTGTGTCATTTTGGCAAGATGACAGTAGTAGTGTATGGATGTTTAAACTTTATTTTTGCATCCCTGATTTATTTATGCAAGTGAGCTATCTTTCATGAATTTTAATCTAAAGACTGGGTTTACAAAATACCAGCGCATCTGCAATCACCAATAAGGCTGTAGCAATGCTCTGAAAAGAGCTAATGTCGAATATTTGTAAGCTCTGTTGAGTTTGTGTCTCATCTGAGGCATTGTTGCATAAAATGCATTTCATGTTTTGAAAAAAAAAAAAAGTTATGACTACAGTCTTTATCTTTAATGCATACTGAGGGACTGTGGGGAATGTTTTGATTTCCAAGTTTTCTGATAGGAATAGTGCACTAGTATAAGTGGTGAAATATACAGCTGTGTCTTTATTCATTTATTTAGTGCGTGCGACTCTCTGAAAAAGAAAAGACGTATCCTGTGAAAACATTGCTCATATGTAGAGCTAATCGTAGATGAAACTTAAATAATTTATATGTAAAATTACTTTTGTCTAATAATATAGTAGTTCAGTTGGATATAAGGCAGCTATTCTGGAAACTGAAGTAATTATGGTGAAGAAAAAGAATGAAGAAGAGCAGTGACTGCATTCTGAGCTTTGCAGGAGACAGAAACTCTCAGCTCAGGAGCTTCAGTTTGGAATGCGTCACTGTACATCAGTAGGTGTGTTTATCTTTTGTTAAGTACGCAGACTGACTGAGACAGAAGAGACCTCTGGGTGAGCCATTAGATAATTACGCCTGATCCGTGTTGGTGCTATCAAAGTATCTTTCAGCTCATTTTAGGCAGATTTTAATGAGGAACTGAAGATCACTGTCTGAGCTGTGTTTATAAAGTACTGTCCGTGTTGTGTGTTTGGTGGAAGGCCTAAGCATACTTCAGGACACTTAAAAACAGTAATTATTAGAGAGAAAGTGAGACCATTCTATGGTGGGTAATTAATAAAATATTATTGCAGCAACTTCAGTGCTACTGAAATTAACTTTCCAAAGAGACAAACTGAAATTGCTCTGGTCTTTGTTAAAACAAAACAAAACAAAACAAAAACAAAAACAATGTACAAAAACTGTTTGCGTTTTCTTTTCCTTTTGTGATGAATTATATTAAGGGAAGGTAGGAAAAAGATCCTGGCATGGTGAAAACAAAGTACTGAAGTACATGAACAAATCAGTGAGGACAAACATTCTGTTTGTATTCTAAGTGTATTCTAAAATATTTCCTGTAATATTGACATGAGGTTCCTTTTTTTTTCCACCTCCTCCACCAAAGTTATGTAAAATCATGTAACCTGTTGCACATGACTGGCTTCTACCCTTGGGCTAACTCATACACTCTCTCTTTGAACATTATTCAAGTTTCATTCCCTAGAATGTGCATAACTTGCAGACAAGTTGAGACAGAGGCTGTTCTGGCTTTGGCTAGGTGATAGTTGTGCACATGTGTGTGTATGTAAATATACACACATACACATATAAAAGGGTGCAAACATCAGTGATGGAAGAAACTAAAAATAAGAAATAAGAAACTTTCTAATAAGGGAAAGTATCCCCAAACCATGCCTTAATGCAGACTTCAGTCCACAGATCACTGCAAACCACCAAGCATGAAAATAAAAGATGGTGATTTGATACATACCCCATTTTTCTGGCAAAACATCAATTTGTGACACAGCACCAGAAAATGAGGAACCAATTTAAATATGTCATTGTTTGGGTTTTTTTTTTGATAGAATAACAACAGTTCTAAAGGCAAGTTATTTTTTCTACTGTGAACCACAGAATCAAGTTTAGAAATAATTCTGATAGCCATAGTTTCAATACTAATACTTTGAATGAACATCAGCTTTTGTACACTGAATTTAAACTGAGTCTGAAAAAAGGGATTATAAACTCTAGATTATGTCTAGTCAATCTTGTTTTAGTATCATCATCCTTCATTAAGCTAACAACGTGTAATAGACACGGGCACTAAACATATATACCCTCATATCAGATAACTGTAATACTGCAGATATAATAATGATATCTTGAATGAAAAATACTGTAATTTTTATCTAAATACCTATGTGGGCATGTGTATAAACATACATACATCTATATGCCTGTTGGCAGACTCACAGACCCCTGCTGGGGAACACGCTCTTACAGCAATAATTAAGTATAAATATTCTGTAACCTTTGCTACAGGAAATTTTACTTTGTTCAATAATATTAATTTTTAAACATCCGTACAGAACTTCACACTAGCAGCAAATACTCAAAGCTGTCAGCATCGTCAGTGACTGAGGGCCTCAAGAAACACCTCCACAACTGTCTTCATGTTTACTTACCTCCATTATAAAAGTCTTTGCTCATGGAAGCGCTGCTGAGGAACTGACCCACCTTAAAGAGGTCTGCTCAGCTGTGATCTTTAGATAGGAATACAAAGAGATGCTGTAACGCATTTCTGTAAGAAGAAAGAAAATATTTTGGCTTATACTTTGAAAAATCCCAACACCTTTTGGCCACGCTGCAGATTAATATAAATAAATAAATACCAGAAAAGATTTTGTGTTTGGATGATTGCCTTCATAGGGATTTGGTTTGCTTTCTCTCCATGTTTCCCGCTTACAAAGGAGGAGAAAACACCAGCAGTCCAGAAGCAGCAGCAGCTGCAGCAACAAAAAGGTCATGAAAAGTAAGTGCTATGCAAATAAAGGAAATAAAACAAACAGATCATTTAAAGCATAAAAGAAATAGAAGAAACGACTGTAAATCAACATCCTTGGAAAGAAAATGAAAATAAAGGGCAGTTTGAAACAAATCAAAATGTCATCAAAATAGAAGGAAAAAAAGGGCAAAGCCATAAAGAATTAATAAAATGAACAGTAATTGGGAGAAACTGCAAATAAAAACAAAATGGACCTAACAAAAGCAACAGGTGGAAGATACTGTTTGCCTTAAAGAATGCATCAGGTTTATTTAACTTCACACAAAAGAGCAAATGAAAGCAGAAGTTTTCCCATTTCCCTCAGAGACGGGAATGCTGTTGGACCACCATCCTCACCTGATGAAGCTGTAACAAGAATGGAACAACCCATTTCAAAGTTCTATTTAAACTCATTTGAATTTTCAGGCAGTCTGAATTCAGAGCTGATGCCTGTCTATCGCTTCCATTTATCTCATAGGCTGCAAAATGAAAACGAAACACAGCAATTCTTCTCATCCTTTCCCACAAGTTCCAAAGTATTTTTCACACTTGAGAACCAACTAAGTCTTTGCACGTGTGCTTTGTGAGGGGAAATCAGACCTTGAGCCTGGACACAAAAGGCAGCTCAGAGCTGCTTGGGGCTCAGGGAGCTGGGCTTAACTCAGTGGCCTCTAGGAAGCCTGCAGGGAGCAGGAGGGACGCAGGGTTCTGTGAGTCAGTCCTCAGGACTCTATGAAGAGTGCAGGGCTGCAGGAAAAGAATCAGCTAATGAACAACGGAATAGGGAGCATTTCACTTGTAACTGAGCCACCAACTCCCAAAGGAGGTACTCACCAAATGAATGCGGTATATCTGTTTTATTAGTTATGACAAGTGAATGACGAAGAAACAATTGTGGCCAAAATCTGCGAAACAAGCTTAAATTAATAACAGCCCAAAGACGGAGCTGTGGCTGAGTGATACACAGGCGGAGGAGAAGGGCTGTTAGTATGATGTATCACTTTGCAACGGCTTGAATCAAATGGCAACTTTCACAAAAATTGTGGTGTTGAGTTTGAAGTGCTGTCAGCAGCCACATGAGCAGTGGCATGCTGCCTGCCTGGGGCTACTCATTGCTGTACATGGGGCTGCAGGGCCATGCCACGCTGCAGTGCTGCATCCTGCAGCAGGCATTTGCTACCAGCATGAAGTGCCTGTGCAACACCTGCATTCCAAACTCAACATGCCCAATAACCATATCATATTAGCATGAAAGACTCATGGAAAGCAGGCTCACACCCACAGTTACCAGATAGCCCAGATCTGGAGCTATTTTCTCCTTTATCTCTTCAATAGAAATGGAATACTGCATGTAGCTGGACACAAAACGTTCGTGAAGCCTACTAGAAACCTAACACCCTGCTTCAGCTGTTTTTCTTTTTTTTTTTTTCTCCTCCTTTTATACATATATTTGTTGTTAAACGGCCTCTAAACCCACGCTGTGCAGTAATTTATCCAAATATTCACAGGCAACTCTGCACTCAGTATATATAATTTTATTGTTTTGACTTAAAAGTCACAAGACTGAAATAAAAATGCACGGGTGGCACTTTGCCATACTGCCCCTAGAGAACAAGAGGCTGTCAGCCTGAGCTCCGTGCCAACAGGTTGCTGTGTACTAGACTAAACTGAACAGCAATAAGTCTACACAGCCGAGCTTTGCTGAAAGATGTGATCACACCTCCTAATGTGACTCCATGGCTCTGTTACTTACAGCTAAATTACATTATTATGACTTCATTGTTGAATCCCAATTCTCCTAATTATAGCCTAGAGATCTATTATTTGATTTTGTAACACCAAGTGCTTCTTTTCTAAATCATGTAATCTCTTGTAGCTTATTAATGTCAGGTTTGTGCACACGCAGGGACTTGGTTGTTTGCCAGGCAGAATCAAATTTTCAAATTTTCACTGTGTTATGTTGCAGGGGTTTGCTTGTTACAACCTAATTATATTGGCACTGAAAGCAAATTTATATTATAAAGCACTTTAACTCTTTCACTGAAACATATTTGCATATGTAAGTGTCTCGCCATTGGTCTATTAGCTTTTTCATTGGGAAATTTTTATGAGATTGTGTGGAAAAGAATAATAATTCTGGAACCATTAACTATTCATTTTCCTTTGAAAATGGGAACGCGTTGTTTTAAAGTGATGTTCGTTGTAATAAATCCAGGAGTTAAATGCAAGTAGGTGCCACACATGGAACTGCCTTTAAGCCTCCTAATGACAAAACTGGAAAATATAAATTTATTGTTTTATTAAATGACATAAATTTTAAAATGCCATTGGAAATCGAGACTCTGTTTCCCCAGTATAAAAACTGTCTGGCAGGTGGTTTTGGTTTTATTTACATAATTCCCAATAATGTCAAGTGTATTTGGTTACAACTAAGAGTATTTTATAGTATGAGCAAGATTTAAAGCTTTAAATTCCCAGTTCTATGAATGTCATTACCTTCTGCTGAAATCAATGGAAGTTGAAGGGACTCACGATCTTGCAGACCGAGAGGGAGCAAGAGTGAAATAGGAGACTACAACTTTCAACAACTGCATTCTCTCCTTGATGTATGAGTTGGGGCCACAAGTGTTTTAATGCTCCCTTAAAACTACCTGTTGTCTAGTGAATGCAGTGTCAGGGTAGTATAGGCCATATCCTGCTCTACCCTCCTTTCTCTGGTGTTGCTAAGTGGCTCCTGAGAGGACTCGATCTAAACCATCCTGCTGTCCTGCCTGCTTCCAGCCAACAGCCTTCCATTTCTGTTGCACCAATTGAAAAAGAGTGAGACTGCCAGGTAAACTCACATAAGTGGTGGTTTGGTGACTTTCTTTCCTCATTTGCACAACCCCTCTGCCCTCTTTCACCAGTCCACACCAATTTTACATAAATCAACAGTTTGGATTTATTTGGTCTACAGTCAGAAGACAGTTCAACTCAGTCCAGTGCAAGAGAAAAGGCACTCTACAGCTGGAGCAGATGGAGAGAGAGGGGAGAGCTGGGCTGTCACTCTCAGCAAGAGCCTGCAGCTACACTGGATTGGGTCTAACATGAAATTATACCTGAAATTCCATTCTAATTGCCGGCCTCCTCCAGCAGCTAAGACAAATGAGAAGTAACTAGCCTATGACGTGCCGCTTCCCTTCCCTGTTTCTGATACTCAGAGGAGAGAAAAGGAATCAATGTTCAGGCAGTTTGTTGATCCCTTGTTGCAGTGAAATTTCCACCATACAGAACAAAATGTTCCATAGGGGATAATTCTATTCACTGTATCATTTCTCTTTCTCTGCCATCAGGCGAGCAAGAGAGAGGATCAACATTTAGAGACAAGCCCTAGGACGAAGTTCTTTGGGGAAGAGTTTGTCACTCTGTATATATTTATAATGGGCTTAGCAGAATAGGGCATAGCCTTTGGGGCTGCGGAGAGACAGATATTTACATACTAATATGAATATAGAATCATTATGGATAAAACGTGTGTGGACACTGTTGCCACTAGAAGTTAATGGACTGCAAAATTTACCCCCAAGAGAAGAGTCTGCCCCTGCTGGCCTGTCTAAAGGCCTGGACATTGAGTCCACAGCATGCAACAGAACTCTTCCCATTGATTCAGCAGACTCTGTCTAGGTTGCTGGTATCTGTGGTATCCTAGATATTATCCTTTGACAACTCTCAGTAAGGAATTACTAAGATATAAGTTGAACAGAGATCACGAGATCAATAAATAGTTCACAAGTGCCGTATTACTGCTTTATTCCTCCTTTGTGGGATGAATCCCACCTTCCTTTTTTTTTTTTCTTTCAGGATGAACATCGAAAGTACTGATCCAGTATGCTGAAAACTCTGCTAGTAGGCAGAGGCACCTGCCATTTAAAGATGATTCCTATCTTTAGTTCTGTGCTCCTTGTGAAATTTTCCATATATTTATCTAGTCCATGGTCACCAGACCAAATAGCAGTTGACATCTGTTTATGCAGTTAGTGTTCCTTACTGAATCAAATCCAATGTCAGTTCTATTCAGTGAATAATAAAGTATAGCTTTCAATGCCTATTAAAAACACCACATTGGTGGGCTTCCCTGCTGAAGAAATGTGTAAACTACAGCCAGATTTAATGGGTTGGTTTACACATGGATCACCTTAAAGTACATACGAGTACTTTCAATATTTGCAAGGATTATCATCTCCACTCAAAGTAAGCATCTGGGAGGAGCGATAAAGTAACTTTTTCTATACAGAAAGGTTTTTATCCCTTATATTTTTTTCATTCTTCAGAAACATCCAGGATCACTAGAACAACTGGCATCCACCAAGTGAATAATAGGAATGAAAAGAGACTTCATGAGAGAATAAAATACCTAAGGGAAACCAGTTATTAAGATACAGTAGAACAAATGTGCATTACATGCATTAAATGTTAAATTTACTACAGTTGCAGGAATTCTAAACTCGTAGAACTGACACATTTGAAATCCAGGAATCTTATTAAGGTACACCTGAACTTGCTAAAATGAGAAAAGTTTTGCAATTCTAATTGCAATAACATAGAAATAGAAGTTTCTCACATGCGTATGAACAGAACCGTATTACTAAGCAACATAAGCTCTGTAAAATTTGAAAGAACATCTCTTGTTTCTTTCATGACATAACTATAAGAGATTCGACCAAGCAAAACCATGGTCCTTGATAAAGAATGATGAAAAACAACTCCAATGCAAACTATTCTTTCATAAAACTCTTTGGTAAGAAATACTCATCTGTGGCCATTTAATGCAATTGCAGTAAATCATGGATCACACGTGTGGATGGATATATCATAGGGTACCTCTTACTGTCTTGCTGAAACACCATATTCAATAGTTTTTTTGTAGCTGTCCTATAAGGGAACAATGTTTTGACCCAAACTAATTTCCATAGCTTTGATTATCCTTGGGGTAGATTCACGGGACTGTGATCAAATAAAGAATTGTGGTATTTCATGATTCAATCATTATGGAGCAACCACTTGCCATCTCTGTCTGACCAGTCTCTCATCTTAATACACTCACACTGTGATTGAGGATTTTGAAATAAATTCAGTGAAGCTACTGGAGAAAGTGCCACTAACATTTGGAACTTGATATGAATTAAACTGGGTGCATACTCATCAGTTTTCTTATCCTACAGATATTAGTGAGCTCTGCTTCTTCTTCTTTTTTTTTTTTTTTTTTTTTTTTTCAGTACATTTGATGGTGTTGGATCATACATATAAATTTAATTGTGCAAAGCAAAGTATATTTTTTTTGTGAGTTGTGTCCGTGTCCTACGCTAAGCATATACACATTTACTTTTCAGAAGCAGCATAGGTAGAGGTTACAGCTTGCTGATTAAACTGCAGATGTTTGACAAATCTTGGAATAAAACTAAGATCTCCTAAGCCCTGGAGCTGTGGTTTCATTGTTGCCCTTCTTAACATTTATAAATATGTATTGCATTTCTGTCCATTAATGTTATGTCTCAAAACTGTGCTATTTCAGCTGGATTTAATGCATGCGCGTTCATGTATTTTTTTTTCTGGGGAACATATTTAAAACATAATCAATTATTAAAAAGGGGGTTGTATGTGCATGTGAAGAAACTGAACGAAAAGGAGACATCCATACAAAACCAATTTTTCTTGGCTGTGTGACTCATTAATGAACCTTACTCAGTACTGCTATTGTGCTGAGTGCCTCATAATGAAATATACAGGGTTAATAGCTGCAGTGCAATGGGCTTAAGTAAAACCACAGCAGGTGTGTGCCTTAACGAGGTGTTAATAAGGAGGCAGGTGCATGTAAATATGGAGTAGGAGGGCACAGGAATGGCCAGGAGAGAGGGCAGAAAAGCACCATCATGAAGTACTCCAACAGCAGTTACAGACTCATTTAAGTGCTGAATGTGCTGTGGTCTTTGATACTGACATGTTAGATCTGAAAGACTTCATCTATTATAAAACATTCTGTGCTAGTTCTTGTTCAGCAGAGGAGGTTGGTGCTAGGAAAACTCCAAAAGATAGCTCTCATTTCTTTATGTATTGAAGTAAGGGAGTTTTCCTAGAAAATAGGACAGTTTTCCCCAGATAAAAGCAATTCCTAAGTCAGTTCACATGGGTTGGACACACAAGGATGCATGAGAAGGCCACAGCTCCAGTTGCGTAGTGTATAAAACGTTTCTATTAAGTTTATTGCAGAAAAACGGGGCAAAAAAATCCATGCAAATACTGACAGCCAAGTGCCTTAAACTCTTGAATGAACAAGCAGCCTACCTCAACTATCAGTGCCAGAGAGATGCAGTCCTTCTCAGACAATTCAATATCTTAAAATAGAAAGTGATTCACCTGTTCTCAAACAACAAGAAACAGCATATTTTGGGGTGCATACCAGCTGACCACATAGGAAACAATTGTTAGGTAGTGGCCATACCAACACAGTTCCAGAAATGGGGACTGTACAGGACAAGCTCTAGAAAAGCACTTTCCTATCCTTCCCTCCTCTGGAAAATCAGACTGTTAGTATTTTATGCTAGATCTGTCTGTGAACTCTTTCATTCTGACCCCGGAGCACCCATCTCTCACAGTTTTGTTTTTACTATATCCTTCATTTGGTTTTGCAGACTATAATAAGAAAGAGCGTTGTTGTTGTGGGTATCATCACTCACACACGTTAACAACTATAGCTGAAAGAAGAATAATTCGCACATCAAAAATTTTCCTGGCCAGCACTGCCACAAATACCACTTTTATTTTTTCTCCTGGGTAACAACTTATGGAAGAACCTCCTAGTCAAACCTTTCTACTTTTTCTTAAAAAACCTTGGAGTTAGCAGCTCCCTTTTCCACACAGCAACAGAAAGAAAAGCTCTGATTCTGGAAAATAATGGTCCCAATATGCATGCTTCCAAGATGCTGTGAAATGACATCCTGTTACCTATTCTATACTGTGGTACATATTAACCATCTTTTAGTCAAAACAGAGGAGATTTGTTTGGAAGATGATGCATGAAGAACAAAATCCTTAGTGAAAGAAATGCTTTTATTAGCACTTCTCTCTTATTACTGTTTATATTTCTGACAGCTTCATCTTCTTAGTTGTGAAACCAGGAGTATATGTTAAGTTGGCTCCAAATGTCACCCTCGGGGTATTTCTTTAGGCACCTGACATGAGCACCATTAGATCAGATTACTCAATTACCTGCTGGCATTCTGAAGGTGCCTAAAGAAATAACATGAATACACTGGTGGAATTTGCATTAATGGGTAGTAAAAAATAATATATACATATATATATACCTGAATTCTTTGACCTCTTTGTGGTCTCTGTTAAAAATGAGCAAACTAGGATCTCTTATGTTAGAACAGCTGCATGCTTTTTAAAAGGCTCCTAGAAGTTATTTACTTTTAGAAATGTCATTATTTATAACTTTTCACAGTAGAAAATTAAAGGAATTTCTATTAAATTAGACTGCAAAGAAAAAAGAATTAAACTGAAGAAGCAGAAAGTTTAAAGACAGCTTGAATCTTATGGGGAAAAAGCAAGGAAAAAAATGAAGATGCTAACCTCTGAGGGCTCTTGTTATGTTTTAAGGTAATGTTTAATGATTTTTTCTCTTTCTGTAAGGGAAGCTGACAGAAACTTTGGACAACTTACCACAACACCATGTGCCATAAATGTGATGCAGTGTTTCATAAATTTGATCAAGTACTTCCAAAACAACTGTTGACTTTTGAAGGCATCCAACTTCCCTGCAAGTACGATATTTATTGTTAGTGCAGATGATTGCTGAGATTCTCAGCTCATTTGCTACCTGTGCTTCTTTAACACGTTTGTGAACTCCTAAGAATTTTGTAATTTTAAGTCTTTATGAGATTACTGTGTTTTAAACCAGACTTGACAGAACAATAGAACCCAATAAAAAAAGCATCAGTTGTACAAGGTCTGCTCATACAACAAGATGTGAATGCCAACAAGATGAAAGACAATTGACAAAGAAAAGATGGTAGTCATCAGGCTCAAGGGAGAAGAAGAAAAAATATAACAAAGCAATATGGAAGACAAAGGATCAAAAAGTCTGAACTGCAAAAATGACTTATTGGTATCAAAACAAGACAATTTTCTGCCAATTGTGATTCAATCTGTGACATGTAAATTAGTTGCAAAACTAAGATTTTTCATTATAGTAAAGACAAATAGGTAGTATCTGTGATAGGAAAAGTATAAGTTGAAGTATTTAGATGAATGGAATTCACTTCAGACAGCAAGGTTTGCTAGAAAATTCACCTTCAAGTACTTACAGAGCAAGTCAAGGTAATCTCTGAACTAGAAGTGATCATTTTCAAGAATATGGAAGGTCTGGGGAAGTCCCACAGGACTGGAGAAAGAAAACACAGTAACTGTCCTTAAAAGAGGAGGAGAAGGGCCTTCAAATAGACTGGCTTTTAGAAGGGTGCCTTGCTCAAAGTTATAGGAAAGTGAAATATGTCTCAAACTGCACAGAAGTCATTATTCAATTGTGCCTTGAAATGGCTGGATACACAGCAGTTTTCTCTCAGCACATTCACAGATGTAATTGCCTGGATTGGTGCATTACTAATTGCAAGAATTGTGACCAGCAGAACATAAGAAGCTTGAGAAGTATTTCCTGTTGAAGATGAGACCAAGGACTCAGCTTGATGAGCAGATCTAGGAGTCTGGGATTACAGGAGGAGAGAATGCATGTTCCTCTATCAGGAAATCTGAGTCAAACTGGCACAACATAATTAACTTTGTGCCTCAGATTGTTTTTATTTTTACATATTTATTTTCCCCTGCCACAAGATACAGATGAGTATATTTAGTTAGAAAAACATGTTTAATTGTACTTTGCATAAATTCTCATTTAGAAAGAAAATGTTTTTCAAATAAAGTTCTTTAAATGTTTTGTGAGACATCTGGACTTTTTTTTATATAAAGGATCTGAAAGGAATTTAGAATCCCAGACTTCTTGTGGTTCTCACATCATCATAAAAAGGCAGCATATTAGAATGTGTTAGCTGCTGGGAACTGACACTTCACAATGATTAAGAAAGTAAAACGTCTCCTACTAAGCACAGGTTTGATCCTGTAGTGCCTAGGATTTTTGCCTAGGGTCCTTTCTCAAGATGACTGTGAATGTTATGCAAGGTGGGGAGGTGTTTTCAGGGCTTGTTTCCTCCTCTAATTCCCCAAGAACAGGGAATGATCACATCCAGTTCAAGTTTGGTCTGTGTCAGGCTGTATATTCGCACTGGGCAGTGGTGACAGGCAGGTGTCAGAGCCATCTTTTCACTGCCTCTTGCAATCACCATCAAGACAGATGCAGCAATAGAGAGAAGCTCAAACAGCATATTTTTCATTAAGCAGACTAAATGCTCCAGAATCTTAAGAAGAATAATCAATACAGCATGATCGAGTCTCCTAATTTTATCTCAGAATGTATTTGTCGCTTCCCTGGAAGATCTGATTTATAAAGTCATGTGATCATATATATTTAAATAAAGTTTGTTTTAAAATCACTGAGTTCCAAAGAAAACCAGGAAACCATAAACTTGCAAAAGTGAAAAATGTCAGACAAGAACCAACTGGCTTTTTAAAAATTATTTTCATCCAATATTTTGGAGTCCATCTTGTCATTTTTATTGGGCTAATCAACTACAAATATTCCCTACCTAAAATATTCAACTAACATAGTCTCTTGGGCATTCACTGGAATGATGTTTTCTTATTCTCCGCCGTTAAAAATTCACAGTTGTTATGAAAAACAGAAAAAATTCTAGTCAAGGGCTATAGAAAAATATACAGTCCCAAGAATTTTCAGTTAACTCCACAAATTGAGGTGCCCACCTCCCATAGCAGCCAGATGTTTAACTCATATAAGCTCTTTCACAAATCTCACCTGAAATCCCTGCTATTTTCAGGTAAGTGTCTTGCCTGTTGAACTAAAGGACCAGAATTGACTCTTGCACAGTAGGTTTCTTATAATTACTCACAATGGGAGACTCCACTCATAACCAACTCTGGGAGGCATTTCTGAGTCTCTGATTTCTAACATTCTTCACTTCTTCACCCCACGGTACGAACAGACTGCTTTATATTACTGACAATTTATGTTTTCCCTCTAACACCCACCTATGTAACATCTATGTTGAGCATTTACATTTACACTAATAGCCCCTGAGAATCTATTACCATAAGAAGATCAGTTCCTTTACACTTCAACTGATGAATCAGTCATAGGTTAAAACAAGAGAAGGTAAAAAGCCAGCACGCCTGTAGTGATTTTTTAAAAACACTTGACTATAAAAATTCTCTGGATACGGATTTGTTTTTTCTTTTTCTGTTGTGTGCACGTTCAATATGACTTTACCTGCTTTCAAATATGCTTTCATAAATGGACTGAGCAAAGAAGCACTCAGGATTAACTGCACGTTTTACACACTCTGGCACTGTTTTGTATCCTCATGCACTAGAATGCAGTCTGTTTGATTGGCACACCCTTGTGGAAGAAGCTGTGATAGCAAGCCAATGCCCGGCTGAAACTGAAGGCAGGCTGGGGTTGTCTTTGGAAAGATGATGCTCTGGGAGATGCAGAAATAATCCCTGGACATCCCCAGACCTGTGATTACTGCCATGCCTTGGGAAGAGCTCTGCCATGGAGACTTTGGCCCCCTTCACAGGCAGCGATTTCGGGGTCCTGGTGAATGCCTCCTCCACATTCTAAAAACCTTTCAGTGATACAGTCCTGCAAAATCCTTTCTACTCCTTTCCAAAGCTTCTAAGGAACTGTGGAGCTGCTACCTGTGCAGAACCTGATGTCTCTCCCCGTTTGTCACAACCCAAGGAGAAATGACCAAGTAGAGGCTTAAACATTCTTACTCGAATTTCTAGAATACACCTCAGATGGCCAAAGTTAACAAACAACCGCTTTTTAGAAACCTTTTCTAACTGTTTACAATTACCACCTTTTTGTCACTGATGATCAAACTGGCAGAAATATTGCTTATTTTAAAAGGTATTTATTTTCCATTAGACCCCCTGCATTTCTATCCATTCCCAATATTCTTTATATATTCTTAGGCCATAATGGTCTCAGAGTTCTAACACCAGGGGCCATCTGCAAAGCAGTCTGCAGGCAGAAAGCTCAGAGAGAATCTCTTGGCAATGGGTGAATCTCCAGTGGCCTTTTCTCCCTACATGGTTTCCTATAACAAAGGCAAGGCTGAGCCCAATTTTTTTTTCATTAAGTGGTACCTTTCCACAAGAAAAAAATTACTGGTGAACTGTTACCATGCCGTTCTGGAAGCAAAATGCTCTGTTCAGAAAGTAATGCAAAGAACCTGGATATTCATTGACAGTATGGCTCTTTTGAACACTGCCTTTCTAACCTATGATTATCTCACTTATGTACAATGGTAAAAGAGGCACTGAATGAGCAAGATAGATATCAAGAAATATCAGCAAAATGCTTCCTGAGCACAGGCAAAATTAACAAGAAGCCGTGTGAAAAAGCAATTTAAATGCCGATCTCAACACTCTTGAGCTCTTCCTAATTCTGAAATCCACAGTGGGGAATTTATAAAACTATCGATTATCAACAGAATTCCTTTTTCCTTCCTTCCTTTTCTTTTTTTTAATTTCTTTTATTTTTATTTATTTTTATGAAATTAATTTCAATTTAATTGAACATCCTAAAAAAATAATAATTTGTAAAGGACAAATATTTTAAAGTTAACCCAAGGCAACGTTGATATATACAATTTCCATCTGAGAAGTATAAAAAACACATGAATATAGCTTGTAGTTACGGTCTCACAGCAATTTCCAAAGAATAGCTCCTTCTTTTAGCAGTGAAAATGCTTGATTTTCAAGCCACTTGTCACTTACACATTAGTATCAGTATTTAAAAAGAAAAATAGGGTTTTCATGGTCAACTGTTATCCTGTTTCATGCATACAAGTTTGGTACACTGACAATGCATAGAAAACAAGTGTCTCTTTGCAATGCAACCACTACTAAAAAGAATCCGAGAAATACCTGAGTCACCAAAGCCAGTAACATCTTTGACTCTGAAAGCACTTTGTGGGGCACATCTGCTAAGAATGAAGATTACATTTGTATACAAACACTTCTTGGAGTGGAACTGTAATTCAAATGGCGCAAACAAAGTAGGGAGTAAAACTAACACAAAAGAATACCTAAAGTTTATGACGGCAAGAAACAAATGACAACTGTAAACAGGTTTCCAGACAGCACCGTGCACAACACTGAGACATTACAGGTGTGGTGGTTCAGTTTCTTAAGAAACTTTGCCATTGCACAGTATCATCTCAAGTTTCCTGAAGGCGAAGTACCCTGGGCAGTGGTATTCTGCTTAGGGACTCATGAAAATGGTATATCACTTCTGTTGTTATGCTCCATTGAAGTGAAAACTGTTTTATTGCTAAATCAATCAGAAGACAGGAGATGCTAGGCTCACAATCACCGATACAGCAAGATGTTATTCTCCTCTTTGCTGCTAAGAGGCACAATATTTCAGTTGCAAACAAATAAAGAAACTGATACTGCACTTAGCCTACTCACTCAGTTTTCGAGAGAAAAGCCTTTCAATATTTGTGTTTCCATAATGAGCACATCATCTATACCTGCCTATCACTAATGACAAGATTAATTAAGTCCAGACAAATATCAACTGTGTCTCCCTCGTGAGGATTCTGGCTTCACCAGAAAGATGTCTCTTACATTCCAAGGGCACGGTCCAAAGTCCATAGAAACAACTAGGCTCAGTCAGGCATGCTTTTGATCAAGTCCTGAATGCTCAGGTTACTTTGCCACTCTTTGTTAGTAAAATTCCATTTCTGCCATGATAGATTCTCATATCCCATCTTCCTTCCATAAAAGTGTTCATTAATCTTTCCTGTACTTAATGTTATCTTTCAACTTTCTCATATTGTATACTGAATTAGCTCATGTTTGCTTTAAGCTTAGTGATCACAAATGGACACAGCTCACTTGATGTCGTCATAACACGTTAAACTGGTGAAAGATGACCATGTATCTGAACTTTGACCTTTCACATGACTCCTATGCAATAGCTGCTTTTCAACATATTGCTTTGTTATTATCATATATTTGCAGTGTAGGTCTATTTTCCTTTGGCCCCAAAACTCAAAGATGTCCTAAGTAAAAACAATAAAATTCCATCCTTGAGGCCATTAGTTTCCTAGTTTCTTCATAAAGTGCCAGAAATTTAACTTTGATTCATTTATGGGCACTTCTCCATTCTGCTGAAACCCATACTTAAGATAAAATAGATTATTTAAAATGATGATAAAAAAATCAACACTGCATCAGTCTAACTGCTTCTAACTGAAGATAAAGAATGTTACAGAACAAACAAGGAAAATATCATATATGTAAATCATTTGTGAAATCGAGTTAAAACTAATGACAAACAAAATTTGGTTCCCTTTGTGGTTGATTTCCATTTAGCTGCACCCAACAATAAAATAGTTATCAAAGAAAGCTACCAATTAGATTTTAATTCAAAACATTTCCAGAAAGCAGTTCCCAAATCTCAATTGATATCTCTCCAACAACTTCCTAATTGCAGCAAGTTGGTGGTAAAGAAAAAAAAAACTGCTTTAAATGAAAAAGATGCATTCCGTCTGCTGGAGGATGCAGTATCCTTTTCTTAATTATTCCCAGAATTTACACTATACATGGGCTTCCGCTGCAGATTATATATAGACAAATGTGTGTGTGTGTGTGTGTGTGTGTGTATGTGTGTGCAAAGACACATGGATGGAAGCTGAGAGGAGGAGAAAGGAAACACAACTGTATTAAAATGTAAGATGTGTATTTAATGTCCTATTGCTTTTCATGAAATGGACTTTTGGGCAAGGGTTAAAAAGTCTACTGAGTTCAGAGCTGAGGTATTTCTTGGGGTGCTTTCTTGTAAGGAAATTTGTAACCACAGAGCTTTAGGATCATCAGGAATTCAGAATCAGCTGTAGTTAGTCTCTACAGAGCCTGTCTGATCTCAAAGCCTTATGCATCTTTCACTATTCAACCACAAAATAAAATGTCATCTTATGTTTCCTCTGCTCACCTGCATGAGATAGAAGCAGACATTCTCACGATTCTGCCTTCCTCTAACGTCAGATAGTCCTCTTCTGAATCCTCTCAGTCTAGTCCTTGCTGTTTTCCCCTGTGCACAATTGCAGCCTGTTCACAGCCAGCTATATGGTCCTAAAAAGTAAAAAAAAAAACAACACCACAATAAAACAAAAAGGCACCATGACAACTGAAGCCTCTTCTGCATAGTAAGAACTTTTTTTTTAATCCACAAAGTTTAAACAAAAAATTGTTTAAAATGTATCTTTCAACTGAAAACTTTCAAGCAGATTATCCAGATTATTTTCAGGCCTGAAAAATCATTACTACTGAATTAGATGTCCCACCATCTTCCATGTTGAATGCCCAAAGCACTTTCATGATTGCTGGTCAATGGGCAACAAGCAGACACTTATCTCTAGCTTTTCTGTTTGGAAACGATGTAACCCTGTGAAAAACGTGGAACTTTTCTTAACTACCGCTTAAAACATTGGCAAATGTGGGTATACTCCATATTCCTGTTGTGTAGCATCCTTTCACTTCCTTCACAGAGAAGATGGATAAGCAAACTGAAGTTGAGGCAAAGGTTGTAAGAGAACAGCACTGAGCATCCTTTGTAAGGATCAGCATGCAAGGAGAATAACAGACATTTACTGGCTGACAGCTTTATAAAAGCAGTTTGTTTTGCTCTGTTCATGAGTGCTTTTAAACAATATCAGGCAGTGCATCTCCTGGCATACCTCTCACATAAGATTGGTTCAATTTATGTTCTCAGCAGCTGTAGTTTCTGAGAGATCAAGGCTACTGTAATGGTCCTAATGAGAATTATCTAGTGTTGCTTGAACGTATGGCAGAGGCTGAACTGACAATATTGCTCAGGATAAATGAAAAAGAAATCTAGGTATGTAGATCCCCCCAGTTCTGAGTCAAGATTCTATGAAGTTTATGCATGGTGTACACACGGAAGTAAAAGATCCTACTATGATGAGTTCCTTCATAACACCTAAAGGAGAAATTGAGGGAAATTTGAGGCATTATGCAGATGAAATATTATCTGAGAATGATAGTGTTAAAGAAACAAATCTGGGGCATGTTGCCTTTACCACAATACACTTGCTCTACTTTCTTCACTCAATTATGGTGAGAATGGATTGGTGTTTTTTTTCCAGGAAGCATTCATGGAGAATCTAGCATCTTCAGTACACATTATATTAACTCAGATTCAGTGTTAACATTTGTGCCAATGAGACATCAACTTTGTTTTGCCAATTTATTTTTAATTTATTTAAGAAATACCTCTTTATATATCATAAGAACCAGCAACTATGGGAAATGACTTTCTGTAGACTTCTTGTTTTCAGAAAAAAAAAAAAAAAAAAAAAAAAAAAAAAAAGTGTTTAAGAGACCTAGGGTATCTAGTAAAGCAGAGAATCAAATGATATCAGCACATTCTCATTCAGAACTGATTCAATCAATTTATGTATGTAAGTTGTAAAGCTCTTTCAGGCCATGCTCCATCTCCCTGTTTTCCTTCATCTTGTTCAGGTTCATCTACAGAAGTGTGCAGATGACTTCCTTTCCATTTAATGATAAGTTGGGCAAGTAGCAAAGCAGCAAAGTTGGTCTCTGTCTTGTAACATCTGCAAAAGGTGGTGTGTTTTTTTTAATAACGGACTCTATTTCAACCTGTTCTGGACGTAAGGTGAGCACTAACATTTGGATCTAGATTCAAACCTCCGTGAAACCAAGGTTTATTTCAGTTCAAGCATTACAACTAGAATAGGATTTTTTTTTTTTTGCTCTCGGTAGATCTTATAAATAATCACTTGAGCCCTTTTCAAGAATGAAGAATGCTATTTCTCAATGGAAGCAAAATTATCAGCTATGGTCACAGGCGCACACAAAACAAACAAATGAGAGGCGGAGCACCCTTTAGCAAATATTTTTCACCTTTCATCAGTGTGGGCTGAATAATTGCTTTGACACAGATCTTCCTCCCTAAAATCAAGATTGCAACACATCCTAAACAGGCAAGAAGAAAATATCACAACTAAATACCAGATCAAAAAAACAAACAAAACCACTTGTAGCTGTGAGTCAGTTAATCCCTGGAAGGTTGCTGTGGAGTACTGTCCCACCATCATACTAGTACATCTACAAGAAAGACACAGAAGTCACACATCAGTACCCACAGACATCCACATATGTTGGCTTCATTAAAATCATATTGTGCTTTTTGCTGTATATATATATTTTTTTTTTCTCTGTTGGAAAGTGTCCTGTCCCGGATGTTTTCTCCCCCATTTCCCTTTTTAAAACACTGAGGACTCTGCCTCCTTCTTCCTGTGGGTAATTGAAAAAAAACAAACCACAAAAAAGGTCATCATCTGATCTCTGCTTTGTCTCCCACTATAATAAAATGATCTTCCTTTGTATCACACTTTTATATGCTTGACAACTATGCTTGACAGTTAGTAATAAAACAAAAGTCATAATCTGCTTTCAGTTAGAACAGTCATCTTGAAACCCTTTAGTATTCTTGTCAAAAATAATAATTGCTCATTGTCAACATTAACCCTGATGAGCCTGCAGATCCATCATTCCCATTGCTCAACAATCTACAAAGATCTGTTTCTGAGGTAAGGGACAGAATACTGTTGCTACTGTATCTTATTATATCTTTCTCTTTCAATAATATTTCCTGGTAATGTTTACTGGGGATGGTTCAAAACAAGTTCATTTAATTTTTTTTCTATAATAACAATATGGTCTTCAACTATGTTAAAATTTTCACTATGGCTGTTTTTATTAAGAAATGGTAAGTATACTTAGAGGAAAAATATATACATAGTATATACATAGTATACATAGGGGAAAAAAAAGAAGTTTTAAAGCAAATCTGAACGTTGCACCACATACAGTATTTTTGTACCACATACAAGTCACATTAACTACTTTACTACTGGCTTCCTCAAGCGGCTCTAGGAATTTCAGTGCTCCAGCCTACCTCCTCCTATCACATCCTATCAAACATCATGTCAGTCTTCTGTGGATTGGCAATAAAACTGAGAGCCTTCAGAGATTAACAGATAATGCAATACAATTTCCCAAAATATACCAGATGGAAAATTCTAAATGAAGTAATCCTTGATCATATTCAACTAAGTGAATGTCAAATGGATATTTGTCTCAATACTTATAAAAGTATTAGTATTAGTCACCAACTAGAAAGTTACTACTCAATTAGCCTTCTTGGCTTTGAGTAAGAAAGAGAATGAAAGTTAATCTTGGTTTTGGATCACCAGGAGATGAACCATAACTCCCAAACAGTATAAATCATTTCCCAACTTTGCCTAATTATGCTAATGCCTCTAAGGAAATGCGAAGCTCAGTCCATCTGTCAGTCAGAATATTCTGAATCCACACCATTTGCTCCTTTTTAACTGTTTCTTCTAAGCTCTGTCAGCAATATACACATTTCTGCATTGTTTTGCCTTTTCTTTAGATAAATGTGACAATGTGAATGACAATGTAATATTCTTTGTGAAAACTACAATGTAGCTGGTAACATATAATATTTATTCTAAATGTGGTTATTATTGCAGACTGTAATCATGCTAAAAACATATGTGCTTAACACAGAAGTATGGGATTTAGAATGAAAATCACAATCATCTTCAGTTGTTACTGATTTTCAATAACTGTTAAAATTTCACAATTTGATTAGGAGTAACATGATGTAAAATGTTCTGTGTGTAACCAGTACCGTGTATAGTGTTATAAAAGATTACATTAAGCTTGCATTTTCCTAACTTGAGTTATGTCAGAGCAGTGGAAAACAGAATAATTTCAGTTGATGACAAACAGGAATGGAATACCTTAAATGTATCAAGAGTGGTAAAAGATGTAGTCTGAGATTGTATCCATTCACTGAATGTAATAGCAGAAACATGATCTGAGAAAGTACGTTCAAAAACCCAACTTTGACCAAAACAATAATACTGCATCTTATATGGGTTCATCACATAGACTATGTATTTTAATTTAGGGAGTTACAGAGATAATTTTAAATTATGTCAACCCATTGACCTTAGTATGTCCAGTGAATCTCCTAAAAATAGTAGGGAGATTTTCTTCAATGTTTAACGTGATATGTAAGTTGCAACTACTGTGAGCTATATGACAAGGTGCAGAGAGTCACACAGTAGCTACACATGCCTTTTGACCTTGCGGGCATGAAACAGTGCTGGTCCTGATGCAATTAGACAACTTGATCTGCAGTGATGCTTACAGTAAAGAAAATCCTGCTTTTCAATGACCACAGTAGTGTGGTTAAAGACCTGCCTAGCACAGCCACCTATACTCTTGTGTATGTGTGTGTGTGATTCTGTCGCAATCCTGTTTGATTAGGGTAGGCAGAGTGATAACCTATGATTGTGCTTCACACAATGTAGGCTTCCAACTAAGGTACATCATCTTAATGCTATGTTGACTTTGAGTGCACACTGCTATAATTAAATTACTCTTACATAAGAAATAGAGAAACACCACAACATCATCCTTGGGCAAAACAAATTTCTGAAAGCAAGATGTTCTTTTATCATTTTGGAAAGAGAAAATAATAATTCTGTGCATGCTCATAGCCAATACTGCTGTTTGCAAACCTTGTAGTTCTCCTGTCTCTGCAATTCTGGGCAGGCAGAGGATTTTAAGTGTTGTAACTCGTAAGCAGTGTTGGCTGTGGGTGTGCTGGGATATGCCTTAGCTATTGACTTCTTATTGTTCATAAGAGGAAGTCTTCCACAACCTTCATCTCACTTTCTATGCCTTTTCAGTTTTATCTCTTCTGCAGAAAATGAAACTCATTGGGATTGCCGTCACACTTGAAGCTCCTGCTTCTATGATCTTACTACCTTCTAATGACAGGCTAGCCTTTAAAATAGGTATGTGCAGTTTTGTTCAAGTAAGGTATGGTCAGAGTCTGATAGAACAGCTGCCCAGGATATGAGTACTGGTTGCATTTATGTTTATATTGCATTAGATATAATGTCAGGATTCCAGTTTAAAGGATCAAGCTAAAACTTTGATTTAAGCTATAAGGAAGCTGGACCATTACATGCAGAGATTTATAAAGCTCTTGACACTTCTGGGAAATACAGAGTAGGCTTAGCTGTACATGAATACATAACCAAAGGTTCCCTGTTTCTTTTTGTGAGGTACTTCTGTAAAAATGTGTTGAAAATAACATAGTCATAGCAGTACTTTCTTAACTATTCTGCTACCAAAATAATTAATAGTTTTTAGCAATATCTTGTAGATATGTCCCACACAATGGTGGTTTCTCTAATTTCCAGTCTGTTTGAATGTATAAGATAAATGCCTCTAATAAGGATATCTCCTTAATAATGAACTATGATTCTAATATGGCCAAGGCAACAATCTAAGACCTCATGTACTGGTAAAACAGCACAACCAGGTCTACAAAATTACATTCAGATTTCCTTTGACGGGAGTCAGTGTGATTTTATGGCTAACAAGGAAGTGTACATATTTGATCTCAATTTACAAAGAAATCTGAGAAACAGGGGTAAAAAAAGGGGCTACATCTAAGAAATATCTCCCTATCTCCCCATGCCCTGCCCTCTTAGCACTTGCTAAAATGACAAATATTCCTACACCATGTGCAGCAAAGACATACTGAAGCAACGCAAATACATTTAGGAGCAGAGTTCCCCAGGGTATTTTTCTTCATTCAGTGTTTCACCATCTAATTTGTTTCTTTTTTGATCCAAAGGACAACCAGAAGTTGTCCTCCACCAATTGGGGTTCACCATTACTCCAAGGGATGCTGTTCAGCGTGCATGCTTATCTGTGTTACTTTAAGCAGTCCTTGAATGCCACTTCTGATAGAACACTAGATGAATCACTATAAAGTTGGGAAACATGTAATCACAAAGCTCCACTCTCTCTTAGGTAAATTCCCAAGATAAAATAACTTTAGAGAGTTTTGTATAAGGTCAGTTGCTATTACCCAGATTTTGAGAACATAAAATGGTTATCTTGTTAACTTCACATTCATATTCCAAACTTCACAAAAAGGCTATTGAAGCAGCCAAATACGTGTAAATTTTTCTGTTTCAAAGTGGTCTAAATTCATGGTTTTAATGTAGTGTGTCCTGTTGTGTTTTTGTTTGTAATTTTCTGTTTGCTTAGAAGGGGACAGACTAGACACTGTCTGCAGAAAGAACTTCAGAATCACCAAATACCCTGGAAAACATCAGTACTTGGGCTCAGTCTAGCCAAAAGCAATCTGCCCCAAAAAGAAATTCAAAGAAAGCTGTATTCAGCTACAAAAACACATTCAATCCACTTCACAGAGCACAGAGCATTTAGTGTTGATTTGGTTAGTGCAAATGTGATATTTGCGTCAAATTCTTGTATCTTTAGAGTAGGTAAGGAAAAGGTCAGCCAGGCATGATTCCCTTACATTTTTTCTAAGCAGGACTGCATGTACAGTATTCTCTTTGGAAAAAAAAATAAAAAAAAATGAATTCAGACAATGAAATGATATACAGAATATCCAAATACATCATCTCTTATCATCTCTTATGTTGAATCTCCTATAATTGCATTGGCAGTGACTTCAGTTGCCACATGAACTTACAGCTGTTCCAAAAGGGTGTCTGTATTATAGTGTATGCCTGGAGTGGTTAGAGCGTTTTCTTGATTTCTGAACCAAAATCCCATCAAACCTCTTCAGCTCCCAGTGCTTATGAATAGGATTTCTCTCAAGTCATTGTTCCTGCTATTGTGTGCTAACTGACCCGCTCCCTTCCTTCTCAGAACCAACCGAGAAATGCTAATTCATCTGGGTAGGGGCAGTGGAATCCTTTGCACTGAACCTGTAAAGATCTTTAACGATGTGACTAAGCAAGGTTTTTGAGATGTGCTGCAATACTACAAGCTGTTTTTGTTTTATTCATCTAAAATTCTTGTCCTTTCTTTAAAATACTGTAAGAATTTCTTTGAGGATAGACTTGAATGTAAACATAAGGCTTATTTCATCTCCATTCTCTTTTCTGCTTAACTAATGGGTGAGACTGGAAAGGCAGGGAATTATACGAAGACATTCATTACTCTCATAATGACAGCTTTGCACCTAGCCTCTGTAAAGAGATTTAAAAGATTCTAATATTTCAAATTACAAGTGGCTTAAAATAGGAACTCAGTAGTCCAAGGAAAAGATTTACTTGTAGTCTGCTTGCTACTATGGTAATCTAACAGGTATTTGACAAAACATAAATAGCAAATAGGTCTGATGATATTTTGCCTGTAGGGGAAAGTAGGGATTTCTCAGTCTCTAGATGGATAAGTTGGGTCTTTCTCTACTCTCTCTAGGTGGAGAGAGTAAAACTGCAAGTAAAAATGAGAGAAGAAGGTGGCTTTAGCCATGCTCACCAGCAAGCCAATGTGATATCTGATGCAGATAATACCTGAACTTCCAGTCTGTATGCATGTGTATATGAGGAGCAGTAAAAAAAACAAACAACTAACCAACACCTACGGACCAAGACATGTGTAACAAAAATTTGTCACAAACATTGCCAATACATATTTACTACACCCTGCATTCCCTGAGGATGCCCTCTGATTCCACATTTGCTTCTTCAGCTATCAGTTCTGACCTAAAAATAATACACACTGAAAGATTTTATAACTAATACAGATATATTTTTACCAAAAGTATTCATGGTGTCAAAGTAATTCTTGTTAGCCATACAAGGTGTATGATTCTAGTGACGTTTAGCAGGATTCTTAAAATACTTTGACTTGGCTGATATTTGAGGGTTTCACATTAGCCTCCTAATTTTAAAACTTCATCCACAACCACTGACTACACTGCAGGTTATTGCACAGGCTGCTTTAAAACAGGAAGATCAGCACTAGAGTGCTCAGTTTAGGTGTTTTATTACTTTCTTCTTCATTTGTTACAAAAGTCTTGGAAGCTTGAGTGTTGTAGAACAGATATCATTGTAGTAATCACCACAGAACTGCTTATCTTCCTATTTCTGAAATGCTACTCCATAATCTTTGTAGTGCTATGTTTTCTGATTTAATTTCCACTGGCTTAACTGAGGCTAAGCTATCAACACAGATAGTTGATCGCATGATGAAGCTAACTATGTTTATATGAGCTTTGGGACACTGAAGAAAAAAAACCAAGTCTGATCACAGAAGCTGTTGATAGTACTTACATACGAAAACACAGCTGACTCAGACAAGTATTCTTTTCCTTGCTGAGTTTAATATACATTAAAGTTAGAGTAACAAACATTCATGATCCACATCTAGGAAGTCCAGACTAAAGTACACTGCCTGATTTTTTATTTGCTACAAAGGAAGAGTAGGTGTCTACCTCAAGACATTTAGTTAAAATGCACTATCTTGGATGTCTCACTACGCATTACTTAAGCATCCTGTAGGCTAAAGGTAGTCATAAAAGTTTATGAAAGAGCCCAAGAAAAACATTAAATCAAAGTATTTTTATGTATCAAAAAATAGCCTTATGTTTAAAAAATATTTTTGCAAAAACTTTCATCAAAAATAGTTTTCTTGAAACTATTCAGCCAGACACGTGCAATGTTTAGTAAACAAAAAATATCTTTTAATTGCATCTACACTCCCCCAAGATTTTAGGGATTCATTTTCAGAGAAGATGAAAACCAACTTAGTTATTACTTTACTAACAGCATCTTCGGAGGAAGAAGATGTTCCTTATCTAGAACTTAGCAGTTAGAAGTTAGTAGCTAACCTTTCCTTTTTACCTTTCACAACTCTTATATTAAGGCAAAGAGTTAGATTTAACTCTTAAGCTGATACCAAGCTTTTCTCAGATTGTGACTGAAAAAGGACCTGCTTTGTGTTTTTGGACACGTTACATACAGCATCAGGGTAGATTCCAAGATGGCACAAATTGCTGCTATACTGACCCAGGATCACAGATGCTCCCACCTAGTAATGAGAAAGGTGTTTTGCAATCTCTGTCAATACTAGGCAACTCCTTTCTGAAACTCAGAACTGGAAGTAGCAGTGGTTATCCACTTTGTGATAACTCCTGGCACATGTCAGTGTTCTAATGGCAACTGCTGTATGCAGAAATGGCCCAGAGGAGCTTCATGCAGCCAGAAAAATAACTTTTTTTTTTTTTCTTCCATGGCAGAGAAAGAAAGAAGCACCACCAGCACAGTCTGCTCATGCTGCTGTTGCTGTTACTGATGTAGACACTTTTGATGTCCTAAAAGCTGTTGCCATTGCATCCTTCTCTGTTGATGCCACTGCACATCCTTGGGATGTAAGCCAAACAGCACTTTCTTTGTACTCTCCTGCCAAGATACGGAGAAAAATAATTTTAACCCTCTATATTCCTTCAAAATATAGAACCACTGACATAGACTGAGGAGAAACTTCTGTGGAACTCACAACAGGCAAGAGAGCACTCATACAGTATCACAGAATGATTAGTCAGATTAGTTTAGCTGAAAAGCTCTTATCCTGTAGTGAAAAATAAAAACCTTTCTTTCAATTAAGTTGCTGAATGCATCATCACAACTGTTCAAGATACTTCCACTTCTATGTTGCATCCCTGACCTCCTGCCTTACAAGTTACAATTGCATATTCACCTGCATAAGCTAGACATAACCACTGCAGGGTTTTCTTTCATGGAAAATAAGTTGAGAAGGTCAGGGTTTTGGCTTTGTTACACTTCATCAGTAGGATTTTGCCAAATCAAAATCAAACACAGAATTCATGTTCTGGTGCTTGTTCTGACTGACTCATTGAAAGTGGGAATAGTGGATTTTGGTGGAATGCTCCACTTCTGACCCATCTCTAATTTTTCGGAGTACAGTCTTAAGTTGTGCATCTTTTCAGCCCTGCTCCATATTCTACTCATAAATTCATTTATGGATAGTTTCTTCTACTCTGCTAGCAATACAGACTGCTTTAGCACTATTTACTGAAAACATTCTGTTTAATGGAAAGGTAGTTGTTTGACTCCCAGCTTGTTACACATAAACAGACTTTAAATTGTATTTTAGTCTGGTTTATAATACACAAAAGCCAGAAATAAGGTGATTTTCAAAAGTCTAGGAGTAGTAGCAAAAGTTGGAAAAGATTAATCATGGAAAAATATGAGCAAATAAAGATAAAGTTCATTGCCAGTGTGTTGCCGTGCGCAATTATAATCCAAACCCCAACTTGCCCAGGTACTAACGAAACCCCCGCTAGGGCCAAAAGGACCTGACTCATCACGAAAGGTGGCAAAATGGCGTTTATTAGGAGTAATCAACACCTTATATACCTTACTACTTCGTCTACGCCCCCTAGGGTGCACGTTTGAAATGTGCGCCGGGGGGGGGCCACTGTCACGTCACATCCCGAAGAAGCCCCGCTACCGCCTATATGTTTACCCCCTCCGAATACTACAAGGTTCAGCCTCGTTAGCATCTACAACATCTCCCCGCCCCCCAAGACAACAATTTATCCCTTTTTAATGTGAACACTAAAATCTCAAGTATAATCTACTATAAATTTGATATTATTCTATATGTTCTATGCAATAGTCTTATACTATTGTACTCAGCTTAACTGAATTACTCATCTACTTAGTCAAATTTAACCTTAACAAGACTAATATTGATCTTAACACAATCCTAACAATATTAGTATATTACTCTTATCATAATTATATTACTATATTAATACATTACTCTTAATATAACTTACTCTCTATAAACCTTATATAAACCTTAATAGCTTTATCTGATATAACGAGTAGTGCAAATTACATTTGTGCAAAAGAAAACAGCACCACAATTAAATGAAGTGTGTATTAAGATAGTCCTTTTGATGTCTGGAGCCATCCGAGAAACAGTTCTCATCCGTGATGTTTTCTATTCTTCTTCATTTTTCGTCATTCTTCGTTCTATTCTTCATCATTCTTGCATGATGCATCTTCTCTGTATGATGAACAGTAGTCAAAGTCTTCTGTCCGTAGCCTCGATAGCGTCTATCAGCTCATCAGCACACGGCAACATGCACCATCATTACATTAGCATGTAATCGATATGTAGTGACTAGGTAACTAGAATCACACTCTATAGGATAAGAAGAACACATCCTAAAAGATAAGTGAAGTTGCAAATACAGATAAGTGTGAATCTACTGTTGGCTGAGACCCGACAATTCTAGACTGAATCCAGAAGGTCCTCACGCTTGTTGTTCGAGCGGTACTAATCACCGAGACCAACAGCAGCAGAACAGTCTCAGGTACCAGATTTGGACTCCCCACCAACTGCTCCTGTAAGAAAAGAACTCTTATCCCACTTCCCATAGTCAGTCTTCACCAACCATTCTTGAGTAAAACGAGAAGTGAAGCAGGACCCATTGTCAGTCTTAACGTGACTGGGTAAACTGACCACAGCAACAGCGGTTGCCAAATGGTATCGGACTGCAGTCAAACCAGACCTGACATGCTCAGTGGCCGTGATGACAGTAGAGGAGGTACTCACAGCAATAGCCAGCCCTTGACGGGGAGACAAGCAAGGCTCCCAGGTGATACCAGTTTGCCAGATCTGCAGCGACCCTAGGCCAAAGACAGGAGTGCTGGCAACTTTATCTGCTATTGCATTACCTCTGGTAAAAAGGCTTGGCACCTCAGAGTGACCATGCACATATAAGGATGCAACAGGAGCTGTGTGAGAGGCCAAGGTCTCTTCCAAAATTCCAGCAGCCTCTGAACTTGGGAAGTCCTCCCGTCCCATCCGGGCCAACTGCTTGGCTGCAAAGATGGAGTCAGCAACAATGTTAGAGGGTATCATTCGCCAGAGGTGCACTGCGACCGTCACAGCCATCACCTCAAGCATCTGCACGCTGACTATTCGGTTTGTGAAGACAGCAGCCTGTGAACTACGGTTGGAATCCTGCCAAACCACCATCCTGAGAACAAGAGTCTCATGCTCTACCAACTGAGCTAGCTGGGCCATTTCAAGGCCTTGAGCAGTGTCCCACTGTGCAAGCGATCCTTCCATGCAGCTCTGTAATATCTTTGGCCAAGCTGCAGCCATTTTGCTAGACAGATTTTGGGGTTCTTTTGGGTCGGATCCCTTTAGCTGACCATACAAGGGCTTCATCAACCGAGAAGGTATCCCCAAAGCACCCCAAACCCACTGGAGGGCTCCTACCAGTTTCTGCATATTCCATAGTTTCTTAACACATGGTTGAATATCAAGACCCACCAGCTGCATCATCTCAGTGCTAAACTTATATTCCAAGCACTCTGCTTTAATTCCCTCTTGCATGTCTATACCATGCACAGGGTGAAAGGGATCATCTTGTTCAGCTGCCACAACCCTCCCAAGCTCAGTCATCCACCCCTCTTTCCAGAGTGTATATTGCACCAGCTTGAGAATCACGCACGTGAGGCTTTCAATGTCGTGAGGGAGCACAGGGCCATGCGCCGTTAAAGTCTCTAGTGTGTTTAAAGCCAGGGGCAAACGGAACTCGCGGCAGCAGCCGGCAGCCCGGTGCCGGAAGGTGGAGCGGCTCCGCGCCGGGGAATCGAGCCCCGGCCCCTCGCGCGCCAGGCGGGCAGCCCCCTGGGACGGAGGGAATGCGGAAGCGCCGGCGGAGGGCGGGCGTGGGCAGCGGGGCGCCGCACCGCGCGCCCGCCCCCCCCCTGCAGAGCTGAGGCAGCCCCAGGTCCGACCGCAGCGGCAGGCTGCCCCGCCGTCTCCCTCTTACAGCCACAACTGGATACGCCTCCAAAGTCCCAAACAAGCCCTTATCTTCTGCTATTTCTCTAATCTTTGCCCAATCCGTAACTTGACCACGTTTATAGTCCCCAACACTTAAAGCAGGACCCACCCCGTCCGTGCCTCTACCACCCAGGATGGCACTACGCCTACGAACCCCGCATCGGCACCCCCCCTCGCTCTCTGGCGCACCGCGGTCGCACCCCCCGTCCACCGGGTCGGTCTCGCCGCCACATCCTCCACCCCTCTGGGTGGTGCCACGATTGCACACATGTTTTCACAGTTCAGGAAGCTCATGATATGCATTCCACCCTCCATATAGGTGCTCGTGCCTTAGCTAGGGTATGCTCCATCCCACTCTCTGTAGCACGTGATGTTGTCCGGTCATGCCCTCACTGTAATTCGGCACCTGTTATTGGGGCTGGGGTTAATCCTCGTGGCCTTAGCCCACTAGAAGTTTGGCAAACTGACTTTACTTGGGAGCCCCGTTTATCTCCCCGCAAATGGTTGGCTGTAACCGTAGACACTTCTTCTACTGTAATTATAGCTACTCAGCACGCTAAATCCAATTCTGCTGCAGCACAATATCATTGGACAACTGCTATTGCGACAATCGGGTTACCCAGACATATAAAGACTGACAATGGCTCCTGTTTCACTTCTCATTCTACTCAACAATGGTTGACACGATGGGGGATATCTCATACAACAGGTATTCCTGGCAACTCTCAAGGGCAAGCAATAGTTGAGCGAGCAAACCATCTCCTTAAGGATAAAATTCGTGCCCTTGGGGAGGGAGAGGGGTATAGAGACAAGATACCTGTTAGCAGACAATCAGAAATTCTGGCAAAAGCCCTCTATGCATTAAATCACTTTGAACGCGGTGACAGTAAACGAACTCCAATGCAGAAACACTGGCGGCCTAAAATCCTGGCTGAAGGGCCTTTGGTTAAAGTGAAATCTGAAGACGGAAAAGGGTGGGAAGCAGGATGGAAAATACTAGTATGGGGCAGAGGTTATGCTGCAGTAAAACACTGTGACTCTGGAAAGATAATATGGGTCCCATCACGAAAGGTTAAACCAGATCTTAGTGTAAAATATGATGATGATTGTAACTGTTCCTTATATTCATTTTATAAGCAGGGCAGAAGTTCACTCTTCATGGGGGCGGTCGGTGGGGAGTCCGAATCAGGTACTTGAGTGACCATAAAGCAGATTGCTGGACAAGGAACCACATCGTTAACCCTATATGTAAGCTGTTGATGTCAGTGATAAACACCGCTCGAACAACATCAAGAGTGGTAACCTTTAGATTATTCTGAGGTTGTCAGGTTTCATCTAACAGCAAATTTATGTTTATTATTTCTTTTAAGGTGTGATTTTATAGGGTTATTTTAGTTATTTAGACTCTACGTGCCATT
Source organism: Excalfactoria chinensis (assembly GCF_039878825.1). Lineage (NCBI taxonomy): Eukaryota > Metazoa > Chordata > Aves > Galliformes > Phasianidae > Excalfactoria > Excalfactoria chinensis. The sequence continues at coordinate 39,334,127 of NC_092829.1, read as the reverse complement.
TACCTCTTATACTATAGAGTGCAATTTTACCTAGTTACCTAGTCACTACATATCGATTACACGTTAATGTAATGATGGTGCATGTTGCCGTGTGCTGATGAGCTGATGGACGCTATCGAGGCTACGGATGGAAGACTTTGACTGCTGTTCACCATACAGAGAAGATGCATCATGCAAGAATGAAGATGAAGAATAGAAAGAAGAATGACGAAGAATGAAGAAGAATAGAAAACATCACGGATGAGAACTGTTTCTCGGATGGTTTCAGACATCAAAGGGACTATCTTAATATACAGTTCATTTAATTGTGGTATTGTTTTCTTTTGCACAAATGTAACTTGCACTACTCATTATATCGGATAGAGCTTTTAAGGTTTATATAAAGTTTATAGAGAGTAAGTTATATTAAGAGTAATATATTAATAGATATTAAGGTTTATATAAATTTATAGAGTAAGTTATATTAAGAGTAATATATTAATAGAGTAATATAGTTATGATAAGAGTAATATATTAGTAATTGTTAGGATTGCATTAGGTTCAATCTTAGTTTTGTTAAGGTTAAATTTGACTAAGTAGATAAGTAATTCAGTTAAGCTGAGTACAATAGTATAAGTATATTGCATAGAACATATAGAACGATATCAAATTCATAGTAGATTATACTTGGGATTTTAGCATTCACATTGAAAAGGGATAAATTGTTGTCTTGGGGGGCGGGGAGATGTTGTAGATGCTAACGAGGCTGAACCTTGTAGTACAAGCATATAGGCGGTAGCGGGGCTTTTTCGGGATGTGACGGTGATAGTAATCCAGGAAGTAATTCAGCCTCTTCCGTCTCAAGCCCTGTGAATCACATTGGCGCGCATTTCAAACGTGCCCTAGGGGGCGTAGACGAAGTAGTAAGGTATATAAGGTGTTGATTACCCCTAATAAACGCCATTTTGCCACGTTTCTTGATGAGTCACGGTGGTCTTTTGGCTCTGGCAAAGGTTCCGCAAGAAGCTGGGAAATTGGGGGTTTCCGAGTCACGGCAACACAGTGGCAACAGCAATAGTAACATTAAAAAATCCTTTGTCTCAGACTCCGTTGACTACAAGCACAGCTATCTTTAAAAGTGGGAATGTCACCTCTGTTTCTTGACTTTTTCTCTATTTTTTTTCCTAATTTTTTTCTTTCTTTCTTTCTCTTCCTTCTTTCTTTAATTTTTCCTATCTGCAATGATGTCTCCCATTTCCCTGGTTCTTTTTATCTTCCTGAACAATTTAAATGAATCTCAATAATCTTTTCTAAGTATAAAAAATATCTGGCTATAACAGCAGGAGACATCTTACTTTCAAGATCTTATTTTCATTTTCCCAGATGGGGACTTTGGAGGCAAACTGGATAGGCTTTGAGTTTGTGTGGAGAGCTTGAAGTGGAAGAAGAGTATCTGCTGACTCTCACAGCTCTTCCATCTGCTTTGAAACTTCTTTTTCAATTTAGCTATCTTATCATGTTAAGTAAAAGGCACACCAAAAAAATCCTATTTAAAGTGGGTAAATCCAGTTTTAAAATATGGACTTATATGTGACAATTCAGTTAAACTTATTTTGATTTTTTTTTTTTTTTAAACTCTTAAAGTGTACAAAGCAATTGCTTTTACATTATAGCACAACAGCTCTGAAACTGTGAGACTTGCAGTTTGCTTCTCATTACACTGGTCAGTAAATGTCAGGATGAGCTTATTGTATTTTTCAGGAAAGAAGAATTTCTTAACTGCAGTTCCTTATCAGTGCATTATTTTAATCATCACAAAACAAAATACAGTAAATATTCCTTTAGCTGATGTGTCTTTAGGTGACCTCTTAAAGCACTGCTGTTGAGATATACTATGCTGACCTGAGAACAACATTAGAGAGTATTGAAATCTCTGTAATTCATGGAAAGAGCAATATTTGCTCTGAGTCACATCTACCAACATTAGAAGATTGAGGAAAAAGTACCTTAAAAACCTCAGTTTATTTTAATTATTGAAAAATTCTAGTGAAAGCAGTGAATAGATACTTTGAATATATAATTGAACTGAATGCCCCATATAAAAAAAAGAGAAAGGCATTGGGGCTGTTGGTATCAAAGCTCACACTCACAATCCAGGCCTTGCAACTGATAAATCCTTCTGGATTTAAAATAAATAAATAAATTATATATATATATATATGTATATATTTTATTTTATTTTTTTTTCAGAAAATTCTCCACTTTTCAGTGTCAAACTGAGAAAAACAGACATGATAAAAGCAAATATGTGAAGAAAGAAAAGCGGAAGTGGGCTCAGGTTCCAGTTCCCAGCAATACTGTGTTATAAAAAGTCTTAAGTTACGAACTCCATTAAAAAGTAAATTCAGTACTTCTTAGGAAGCTACAAATGAGACTTTTTTTTCCTATAGACTCTATTAAAATCTTGCTACCATATACTATCAAAGCAAATGAGCAACAGTTATATTGAAAACAGCACTTTTCAGATAGATGTTTCCGTGCTGTTGCAAAGAACAAATGGTTAACATAAAAGCCATTTTCTTTCTGGCAGATGATTTATATTAGTTTGGGGGTTTAATAAAAGAATTAATTTTTATGATGATACACAGAGGGATTCTACTAGCCAATGGTATGTTTGAATATGACTGAAATGTATTTCCTTGAAAAATACAAATCTTACTAGAACATTTTCAGAGCAATTTTTGTAATAGACAAAAGCCCTCAAACCTTGCCAGCGATACTGAGATGGGCTTTCCCATTCGTGGTATTTCAGTGGAAGGTGATAGTCATCTTCTGACATAGAATATTTCATATAAGCACAAGCATATATTACAAAAGGCGTATAAACACATACCTACTTCCTCTTACTTATATTCATTACACATACAGATAGATTGATCAATCTCAGATGTGAACTGGATTAAAAATAAGCCTAAAAGATAAACCGCCTGGATTATTTCCTTTGTTTCTGTTAGTGCACTGTCCTACTAACAGCTATAGTGGCCCACTGGGAAGACTTCAGGATGTACTGACAGTGGATCCAGGCAGGCACCTCTGAAAGTGGCTTGCACAGACATCAGATTTTTTAACTGACATTCCATACTTACTACTAATAGTTCTGGTTAAGTTAACTGATAGACACGCGCACACCAAATTGAGGGAAAATACCCATTTTACCCCAATAGAAAGCTAGACATTTAAATAATAATAATTCCTTCTCAAAAATATACAACGCATTATATAATGTGTCATTGCTATACAAAACCCAGAACCAGGACATGAGCAGGAACATTCCTATTTTCAAAAATGAAAAACAATTTCAGAAAAGCTTTGTTTTGCTGTTTTGGACTGGAAGGCACAGACATTTCAGAGCTGTTTCTGTAAGTCAATAACACACAAACCATGTAACCTTTTGAAATGTGTTTGCACACACACACAAGATAGCACAGAGTAAACTGGATCCAGCCTTGTAAATGGATTTGTAACTATTAGCTGAAAAATATTCTCATCTTTGCAAATACATTTTGAATAATGTTCATGGTGAAAATCGGGAAGAAGACATAATAAGCCAGATATACTACCAGACTTAAGCAAGCATGTGGAAGCTTATCCTTATGAAATGCCTTAGTCTCAGCTGGAGCAGAATTGTTTTCTTCACAGTGTATGGTAGGATGCTGTGTTCTTGTTCTAGGAGAAAGCAATGTTGATAACACACCAATGTTTATAGCTGCTGCTAAGTGGTGTGGTACAAAGCCAGGCCCTTCTCAGCAAAGGACACAAGGAGCTGGGAGTGAACAGAAACAGGACAATTGACTTAAACTGGTCAAAGGGTATTCCATACTATACATCATGCAGAAGGAGTTTTGAAGGAGCTGGGAATTCATCTTGCTCTCTTCCTCTGCTTGGGGGCCCTGCTGGGCATTGGTTGAGGGATGGTTAGCAATTGCTATTGCTTGTGCATCATTTTTTATATACCATCAAACATACATATATAGTTGTAACTATTATCCCCCCCCCCCCCCCCCTTTTTTTTTTTTCCCTAATTTAATAAATAGTTTTATCTTATTCCTTTGCTTTTTTCCAGTTCTCTTCTCCACCCCATTGGAGAGCAAGGGAGTGAGCAAATGACTATATTGTGCTCAGTCACCCGCTGGGTTAAACCACAACACCAAGGCAAAAGACTTTTAGGCTACTTTACAAAAATTAGTAAAGGATTAAAAAGAAATCAGTCAAAGGGTGGGAGCTACTAGAATTAAGGTTGTCTGTGCAATCCTCAGCTCTCTGTGGTAGTCTGTAATGTTTAGGTTTACCTACACTACTTATCTATCCTTTTCTGTGTGAGTCAGGCCTTCTTCCTTTTATTGCATTCTGCCTTAGTACCAGCAAACATCTGAGAGCATACAAGATGCTACCCGTTTTCTACTCATTTCTGTGACTGCCATGCAGTAATCTCTGGCATGCTTAAACAAGGAAAGTTCTCTTTGGTTCCTGCACTACTGTCCTGAAGCATATTCAAACCAATTGTGAGTCTGACAAGTCACTGCTGGATGTGTACGAAACCTTAAAATTTAATACATTTGGCACAAGTTCTGCATAGAGTGTAAAAGAATTTTACCAAGAAAACTGTCAGCTTGACAGACAGAACTAAAGCACCCCCTTAACCCCATGGAAACGCTGTGAGAAAATTTAACACACTGAAAAATATTCCAATTATTTCTTGGCAAAAATTTCCACAATAGAATGCAGAAGATACTGAGGCAGATATTAACCAACCACAATTTCTGCCAAAGTAGTTAAAGTCTTTCAATTACATACATGTACCGCCCATTATTCAGAAACTGAACTAATCCTAAGTTACAAAAACCTATCTTTAAAAAGTGCATTTAGGATGGTCAGAGAAGCATGTTCTCTCTCAGGGTACAAAACCTGAAGAACTCAAATAATAAATAGTGAATACACAACTTCTTCAGTCCTTATTTCTGAACAACAACAAGTCAAGCTGAGTCCATGCCCACAGTCTTTTGATTATGATGCCCAAGACCATCCCCTCTTTACACACGCAGCCTGCAAGGCACACAGATAACGTTTTTTCAGTTTTCCTTACCAGGAAAACATTCCATTTTAATCACTGTTATTCTGTGATTGTATATCTGTAGTTACATCAAATAATCATATAATGTGATCAGTGCATTTGTATACATACTATGTTTAGCTAAAGTTTCACTGCTTAGCAAGTATACTTCAATCTTCAACTATTAATGGAGGCCTGCTATATTCTGAGTAGAGATGCATATCCTCCACAGTAGACGCTCTTTTCTTCTATTTCTTACAAGGTATCCATTGATCTTAAAAATAAAATACTGATTACTAATTACTAATTCAGTAACAGTTTAAAGTACTGTATCTACATCTCAAGCCTCATGACAATTTACGATGATTTCATATAATATATAGTAAAGCCCATAAAATACACTGGGAAAGAGAAAATTATTTAAATTCTTATTTGAGTACACAATCTTTTTTTCAGACAGTTTTGTTTGTTTTTCTTTAAAAGGAGATGAATTTCCTACCCTTTTTAAAATTTATGTTGTTTATGTACCACAAATCTTTCCCACCCAATAACATAAATACATTTGAAATCTTATATCTTTAGTATTTTTTTGCCAATTGGTGTAGGAAAGATTTTTGATGACAAAGATCTGATCCAGCTGGACTGCATTTTAAGTATACAATGTGAAAAACAAATTATCAATTTAGGTGTAAACTTGATTTAGGTATAAGTAAATTTAGACATAAATAAGTGTGTAAATCATATATTAATAATGTTTAGTTTTATATTATATCAGAAAATACTTGCAGCCTGTAATAACTCACTTTAATTTGCAATAGAACAGATGTGTGCACTACATGCAACAAAGCAGACATGCACCAGACAGACAGGTGGAAATGGCATGGTGTGGTGACAATGATGAGCATGGAAGACAATCATCCCAAAGACTTCTGTAACAACTGTGCATACCAGATGTTCAAAAGATGCTATATATTTAAGGGGAGAGCAATAAAGCATCAATTTCTAGAATGCTGTAAAAGAGATAACTAGCAGGGCACAATATGATGACTGAGTCTGACTTACAGTACTCCCATAAACACTTTGGTTTGGAATGGAAGGGGAACCCTTAGTCATGGTATGCTATACTGGGTCACCTTCCTCCACAGTACATTAGCCAAGTGCAGAAGACCTGATGAAACCTTAAGCATAGTGATTAGCAATTTCATCATGGCTGCAGATTTCTGCAGGGCCAGCCTACTCCCATTTCTCATTTACTGCAGCTGTTTTTGAGTTTTTACCATATTTTCACAACAAATACATGGTTCCGTTCCGGAATGGGTTAAAAGATCAAGAGTCTTGCAGAGCTACAGTGAGTAACAATTGCATAATTTACTGTAAGATACAAGATGCTGCAACGCTATGTAAGCATTGTTCCTGACTGTAGCTATTCCAATTGTTTTCTTATGTTTCCCCTTTAAATGAGAAAGATAACTCAAACACTGAGATACCTGTTTACATTTCAGAACAAACAGTTTAAACAGCATTATATACAGATGTCTAAATATTTTGAAAGTATCTTTTTATTGAAGCAACATGAAACTACCTGTTTAAATTTGGAGAATTTTATTTAGAATCCACATGTAGAACCAAAATTGCTTGTTAGTTGATACAGTGTGGCAAATGAGGCTTATTTGCAGAGTATATGAAGTGCTTGGTTCTCTGTTTGAATTGGGAAAAGCAATACATTTGAATTTTCATTACACTGCTCCATTTTTACAAAAATGATTCATTGTATAAAAACAGTAGTAAGTGGCTCACTCTCTGTCTTTGTCAATAGACAACTGGCAAATTGCTGGCAGCATCATATTTCTGTTAGGCTACTTGTGTATGGAAATCTGACTGCTTTGCAAGCAATTTAATCAACAGTGTAAATAACCTGTGTAAAATAACCAACAGTGCAAGTGCCTTTAAATAACTGAGGTTCTTTAATGTACATAAAATAAGCTTTTGTACCTACAAGAGACTTGATCTCTATAACCATGGTTTGTTCTTACCTATTATTCCACATTGTATTCTGTGGTAATCACAGCATACAGAAGCTTAATTCTCAAACCTATTCTTCAGTAGGAGTAATTTTTCACCCACAAAGAATTGTGTCCACACTTTCACACCACTAATAAATTGCCAGGAAAAATAAGATAGGATTACATACGTACAAGCTGGAGAGTTTCATTGAAAACTGAGCTCTGATGCATAAATAAGAATTAAACTACAACTATAAAAAAAAAAAATAAAAAAAATAGGGTAATTTGCTAGCGCTCTTGATAGACATCTCCCTTCTTTCTAGGCAATGAAATTCCCCTAGGTTTTACAATAGGATAAAAGTTTGATAATATCAAAATTCAGACATTTAATGCAAAATAACACATTTCTAGCTTTTCCTTAGTTAACATGGCCATTGTTATAGTAGAAATGAACCTGTGCATGATTTACTTAATTAAATCAACATAGGAATATTTCTCTATGCTCCTTGCCGACTGATATTAAACAAAGAGAGGAAAAACAGCATAAAGACTAGCAAAGTAGGTATAAGAAGGATCATTTAGAATGTGATGGCAAAATTAAAATAGCAGTGAGGAGGTAAATGAAAGTGGGTGCCATAATCATTGCCCACATAGAAGTTTCTTTAGACTGTCAGAATAGTATGTGAAATTTAAGCTGTTTTGTTCATTTTGCTTCTACCTATTCTTATTTTGTCTATTCTTAGTTACTTTGTTTGATTATACCTTTATCTAAAGATGTTTAGAAATCAGTTTTAAAATATTTTTTAGCTTTTGGTCATTTTACATTTATCTTCATGATTCTTGCTATTAATCAACAAGAGCTGCTCATGTCAGAACCTTCCTTCATGTAATTCAGACTCACAGTAATCATAGCACTTTCCTATTGTATGCCTTTTGTTCCAGATTTGTTCACTACATAGCACCAAAAACTAAAGCCTATTTGAGAAAAAGAATGGAAGAACAATCCAAGTAGCTCTACAGAAAACAGTGAGACTCTCAGTTGAACTAGACTGATGACATCTGTATTTACATGGCCATATTGCACATCTCAATTTCTGAGCTAGAGTTACTAAATTCTCTCCACAGACAATAGAGAGAAACAGGTTGTGTTATCATCTCACCTATTTTTGTTGTCTTTATGGATGAAACTAATTGCCTCCTGAAGAGGTTTATTCTTCATCACATGCTATGAATTGTACCTAAATCTGTATTTCAGATGCAAATCCAAAATTTAAGTTACATTCACCATAACTGCATATTTTTATCTACACTGAACAACCATCTTCTTCAACCACTCATGGAAACTGTGCCTCAACAGTTCCTGGCCAATGAACCAGTGAAGCCACAGAGGAATAGTAAGCAATTTGCCCTCACATTGATCACTGCCTCCTTTCGCAAGTAGTCCCTTTATTGAAATGGAAATTCTCAAGATGCAACACACTGTTCACCATGAGTATTTCAGTCAGACTCATGAAAAGTAGGTGCAAATAAGAGATAAAACATCTTGTAGCTTTTAGGATTTCTCTCCTTATACAAACCACTATGTTTAATTTCAAATGACTGTGTGAAAAAAGTTTGTTTGATTTTTAAATCTGTACTAGATTATTTGACTTAAATACATGCGTTAGGCACGTGCTAACAATTGGCAGCATGGTATGTGGTGTGTAAGGTGGAATGGTACAAATATGGTAACAGATATTCAAAAGGTTATTTATAAGGAAAACTCACCAATACAATTCCTTGCCATCACTGGGAAATGCTGAGGCAATCTTCACCAGGGAGCAATCTCCAAGAGATGCTGCCTTAGTGGTGGTCAGCACTTAATTGAGGTCTAGAGGAAGTTGGAGTCAAGCTCCACCCCTTCCGGGAGCACAGCTAAATTACTCTCACCTGGGCTCCCACAGCTGACCTGACACTTGCCTCAGCTGATTAATCAGAGGTTCAGGCTGTGATTACCAATTTCCTATACAGTGGTGTTTGTGTGCTTCCTAAATCTAGAGGAGAAACATCAAGGAAGAGCTGTAGATCATTTGAAATGTTGAAATAAATCTGAATTTTTCTCACTTTGTAAATACTTCAGAAAAAGAATACAATTTAACATTTTTCTGTCTCAGTTTCAGTTCAGCCTCTATTCTATGCCTATCGAATGCACAAATATTTTCCATGAATAAACAACGCATGTAGTAAGTTACTGCTGTAGGGTCAAGGGTGCAGAGCAACTATGTTCTTTTTGACTGATGATGAATAGTTTAGAGCTCAGTTATGAGAAACAATCTTCCATTTCAGATAAAGTGCTCTGTTTTTGCCCTTAATTAGAGAACCGTGCATTGTTGCTTTGCGGGTTTTGTTGGGTTTGCATAAAAAAAAATAAAATTACAATAAAATACCAACAACTTTAAAAAGTTCAAAATGCAATGTATGCTGCAATGTAACATACTGCTTCTGAGTACATTATGACATTTCTATATTTTTTTAAATAATATTTGCATCATATATTTGGTGAGCTAGATATCAGTAACCCCTCAAATAAATCACATATTATCTCTTTATTCAACTATGTGATTTTACTGGAGTTTAATAGTTTATCTTTTCCACATCTCATTTCAATCTTTTATAATTTGCTGCACAACTTAAGACATGTTTTCTCTACCAGTTCTAATCTTCAAATTTAAAACTGGTCACTTGACTTTTGAGAGGAAGCAACCCTTGCAGAACACAAAGTAAAACTCACAAAGGGAGAAGGAGTTGTGTTCTAAATAGAAGTACTTCAAATCTTGTTTCCCTTCTAGGAAACAATACTAGATCCAGTAAATGAGGATATATTTTACAGAATAGATTCTCCTAGAAAGGAAAGTAGAGAGAAGATAATGTAATTGAATAACCTCCTCTATCAACTCATTTAATTCAGTGGAATGTACTTATAACAATGGTAAAGGTATTTTTAAAGGATAACATGATACTACTTCTTGACATTAGAGAAGAAAAGAACCACTCTGGAGGTGATTAACCCACATTTAAATGCTAACAGAACAATCCCATCTTAGAAGAACTGTATTGGGACAGAGAAGGAGAAGAACATAACAATTTAAATGTGTCCTTTGTAAACCAATGGTAGCTTTTCTTCTGGTCAGATGATAGATAAACAAAATCCTTCACCTGGTATGTTCTAAGAATGTCTTAATATTTGAGGTATACTTTAAGATTACTAAACAGTACTTCCCAACTTGCAAGTTCCATCACGAATCATAAAGTACTCTGAAAGAAGCATTAGTTAAAGCCTCCAGAGCATTTGTGCAATGCTAGTGACAACAAACAATCACTAATCTTGACTTGACTTGGTACACTGGTGATTACCTGGAAGATAAAGAATACATAATGCAATGTAAGCACAGACACCCTGTTTAGATGTATGCTCAAACATGGACATAAAAAAACAAAACCAAAAACAAACAAACAAACAAACAAAAAAAAACGAAGTGTTTTAATATATAATGTTGCTGTAGAATACAATCAAGTCAAGTGAGATTTTCCAATCCAAACAAAAATACTATAATATAAGATAAGGGCAAAGCATAATTTCTTACTTCCTTTTTTTTTTTTTTTTTTTTTTTTTGTTATCTGCAAAGATGGGAATTTAAAAATGGGAAACAATTCCTCCTCCCCATATTTCATGGCTGAAAATCAGTGCTTGTACTTTCATGCATCTCTTTGAATTCACATTTCAATGACTCTACTGAATGACTCAGATCCCCTATGAGTACAAAAAAGCAGAGCTGTGTTTAAAGAGTTTGGAGACAGATCACTGGCACTATCTGAGAACGTTGGAGTATCTAAGAATTAATAAATGAAGAAAATTTGGAAAAATCTGTTTATGGTGAGACAGTTCTTTCTATTACACTATTTATGAATGGAAGGCATAGGTAAGCACTCTTATAAGATCTGGTAAGTCTGTTCTGACAGGGGGTCATACAAGACTTTTCCTGATTTCCAGCTACCAGGGAGTTTTATGAAGTGATCTGGCAAACTGTATCGAACAGCTGTTCAGACAGCTTCTATGCAGAATAAGCAGATCCAATGCAGAACAAGCATCAAGAGTAGCTTCTTTTGGTTGAAGACTGAACTCGCAAGTATTTGTATAGGAAGGAATAAACAAATATTTCCACAAACCCTGAAACTTTGATCAGAGATGGAGGAAGATTTCTCTTTCAAAACCGGGGATAGCTACAAAAGAAACTCTGAATGAATGAGAAGGTTGGAATTGTGATTAAATCAGACAAACATCAAACCCCTGCCTCCCTCATGAGCTCCCTCAGTAACAAGAAAGTATAAATTAAACTGCAGAAGTACTGTGTTTACAATGACTTTTATATGTAAACAATGTGCAACATGATGAGATGCCATTATGTGCTTTGGGGAATCTAGTTTTGAATACATTTGTCCTTACTATACCTTATTCCATTTATAAAGATTCTCTAGATAGGACCTGTACATGACACATTACTGACCAACATTTTTCCAGTTCTCTCTACTCAGTCACAGGGCAAAACAAAGCTAGAGAGGTTCCTGAGGTCTTTTACAGAAGCAGTCAGTGTGCTTTAAGAAATCACTGGTAGGAATAACTGTCTTCATGCTTTCAGATTCCAGTTTCTTACGAATAGTAATAAATGACTGTCATGGATTTGTTGAAATATCCTGAAAATTCAACTGGAAAGCAATGTGGAAGATGAATACTAATTAACAGAATAGCAGGGTGAGCATCACAATCGGAAATAGCTTTTGTGATAGGACTGAAACTGAACCATATTGAAAGAAATGGTGTTGGAATTAAAATGCAGTTAAATGCAGAAAAAGGTATCTTTTCAAGAGTGTTTTCTGGGCCTCATCTTTACAAGAGTCTGAAAGACTTTGCTTCTGCTTAATGTTCTCCTGGGTTTCTATACCTTTTAGACATTGTTTAATTATATGACTAAATAAATGACCATCTCTGGAACAAATAGAACTGATGAAAGTGTTAGTTGTGTAATGTGTTATAGAGCAATCCCTGCTGTAGAGAGAAAGCTAACATAATTTAAAAGGAACAACTATGGTATGTCTCTCTCTCTTTTTGTTTTAATGTGTACTTTGGTCATGCTAGAGCTAAAGTAATGATCTTGCCTGGGAAGACTTATTTCAGTGTGGGCTGAATAAGGAAACTTAGCTCTTTTGCTGCATGCAGTAAGAGAATAACTTTAAGACTAGTGGTTCACAGATACCCTAAGCTTGTTGGTTCTTCACTATAAAGCTTTAACAGACTTGTGTGGTGTGGTGTCAAAGAACTGACTCAAATTGCAATTGGATAGAATAAGTTACAGCTTAGACTCTTATCAGAAATAAAAATGGAGCAGTAAAACTGTTCAGCATAAGTATTCTGTCTAGTACAAGAAGAAGAATGTTAATGAAAATAGCTTGAAAGTTTTTGTTTCATTTATGTAGAAAAGGACAAAGAGATATGGAAGATCAGAATAGTCCATAAAATGAGGATGATAGGATCTTTTGTAGGAAATGTGGCTGTTCCTTATTAATTTCTGACCTGGAAATTGTTTCCAATGTTGATCAATCATTGTGCCTTCAGTTTATTTTATTCTGCAGAGGGAGATAGGTACGCAAAAAATCACAGAAATAGATAACTATACTATTAATAATTATATTTGCAACTGGTATACTTAAGTCACCTAATTCAGGGCATGAAGCTGCCCTTTGGAAGACAGTTGGATTGCGGCCACTAGTTTCACTTCCATATGAAAAATATAACTAAATCTCAATGATTTTATAGAACAATTCTCACCTATTATTTGCACTTAATGTCACCATTCTCTCTCCACTGCTTCCTTCTGTGAAATCCCTCAAACAGAAAGACTAAGGGGGGAATATCCTTTTTTATTACAGGTCTCCTATCCTTTGTCTGCCCTATTCCATTCAGGAAGTGCTCTTAATCTTCTGAAACATTTGTTTAAATAAAATTGTTTCTCTCAAGTTTCTCCCAGGCTTTTTCAGGAATTATAATGAAATTCCTCTTGGGAGTGTCCTGGGCCACATAGTGACCTTGGTTAAACAATCCCACATATCTGAAAATATGCGAGGACAAAACAGATGATGATGATGGTATGATGGTAGGAATCCACATACAAATACATGTTTTTTTTCATCCCGAGAATGAAATAGTAGTATCACTCCTAGCCTTCTAAGTGCAGTCAGTCAGTCCTCATTTAACCTTCACAGACATTTTTATCTTTTGTAGTTATGGCTAAAAAAAAAATGCCTGCCATGTTTAAGCACTCATTTAAATTACTCAACTTTTGCATGCCAAAAATTAACCCACTCTTTTCTCAAAAAAAAAAAAGGAAATTGAATTAAGTTAGTTACAGTAATAACATATTTGGTATTGGTAACATTGGTATGCATATTCTTAGCAATGCAGTGTATGTGCATTGCAAGCTTAATTAGGAGTTCAGCCCTGATGATTATTTAGTGAATATGCCTTCTACAAGAATACGTAACATCAATAATATTCAACCAACACAGTCATACAAAGATACAGAAGAGGTAAGCGATGTATCAATATAGTATATTACAAAGTTGTGTAGTTCACTAAGGTGTATTTGGATATTCCAAAAACAAATCCCAATCAATACATAAGAAGAGGATGATATTGCTCAAATTACTCCTCACCTGGTTTCAGTAACGTATATAATATTTCAGTACACTAGAAGATAACTTTAGAATTTAGTCACACAATGTTTTTCATCTAAGAATTAGGTGTATGATCAACATACCAAATTAGCAGACACTTGAGGCAGTTTTGGTTCCCTGTACATTTCCATGCTTGAAATCAAACAATTTCTGAAATTGAATAATTTATGAAAAAGTCAAAGCCACAGTTATGTCATGGTCAACTGAAGTCAATACTGCCTAAGACAAACAAAAAACAAATTTCACTACTCCCTCTCACAAACTTTAAAATTCCATTCTTCAGGTCTGATTAATGAGAAATCTTTCACAGTATCATTATCGTATATATACTTGGTTTCTTTTTTCCTTTTCCCAAACATGACAGAGGGTCAGGTACAGGCAGCTCTAACGTGTAACAAGGGCACATGAATAACCATATAACAGACAGCACGGAGAACATTTCTGCACACTTTCATCCCTATAGACAGTATTTGTCCCTTTGATCCCTGAGCAGATCAAACAAAATCCACTTTTTTTGTTTGCCCTGTCTTTCAGATGCTGCCCAGGCCTTTGAATACTGATAGCTAAATACTCCTGGAGTATTTTATTTGTTTATTCTTATAAACAAGTGTTTACCACAATAGAATAATCTTTTCATCTTTCCTACATGATCCAAAATCAACTGAAAAGATTCATTTTAAAATAGTTTTAAAATAGTTTTGCTTTTTTTTTTTTTTATTTTTTTTTTTTTTAACTAATTATTTGAAAGAGAGAATTTGGGAATGTCAGAAACTTAAATTATAGAAGAAAGCAGATTTCTTACATTGATATTTTTCAGAACTCCAGAATTTTGCACCTGATAGCATCTATAATATCACTTTTAAAACTCCAGAGGAGTTCACTTTCATAGAAATAAATATGAGGCATTACTTTTAGGGTGACCCATGTACAACTTATGTAAAAATCTCAAATAACTTCAGACAGAGAACCACAGAATCAGAGAATGGCCTGGGTTGAAAAGGACCACAGTGATCATCCATTTTCAACCCCCCTGCCACATTCAAGGTCACCAGCCACCAGACCAGGCTGCCCGGTGTCACATCCAGCCTGGCCTTGAATGCCTCCAGGGATGGGGCATCTACAACCTCCTTGGGCAGCCTGTTCCAGTGCGTCACCACCCTCTGGGAGAAAAACTACCTCCTACCATCTAACCTAAATCTCCCATC
This sequence comes from Excalfactoria chinensis, assembly GCF_039878825.1. Classification (NCBI taxonomy): domain Eukaryota; kingdom Metazoa; phylum Chordata; class Aves; order Galliformes; family Phasianidae; genus Excalfactoria; species Excalfactoria chinensis. The sequence continues at coordinate 39,319,062 of NC_092829.1, read as the reverse complement.
TGGAGTATGTTAAAACCAGTGCCCTATCACTATCAACCATGTAAATAGTTGTTCCCCCTCTTTAGACGCTCACATCGAGTACTGGAAGGCCACAATGCGGTCTCCCTGGAGCCTTCTCTTCTCCAAGCTAAACAATCCCAATTTCCTCAACCTTTCTTCATAGGAGACATGCTCCCAGCATATTAGTATTATAATTTGGTTGTCTAGATTTGCCCACCATGTAGTTTATCCCTAAAATTACTGTATAGTACAGATACAACTATTTCCTGTATGTAGATGCCCATTTCCCATCTCTCAGCTGTAAAACAAGTCTAGAATAAGAGTTTACATTAGACAACTAACCTTTAGACAACTGAATTTATGAGATGGTCCTAACTATGATGTTCATACTTGAGCTCATTATCTGCTCAAAGAAATCCTTCTGCTTTCTTCCACTAGTCCATACCATTTGAGCAATCCTATTCAAAGTAGAATACCTTTTGGTAAAAATCCTGTGTTGCTCAGATCTTGGAAAATCTCCCATATGGTGACCACTAACTCTACACCTAAACGGCGACTGACAACAAAGTACCACATTATTATGTAAGGAACCAGTATATTTTGCTTCTCTTAGGATAAATTTTGGACTAAAGTACTTTCCACACATCTTGTTCCTGGATATATCAGGAGTTAGTAAAATATTCCATCCCTTTTTCCATACTGAATGACCTTTTTCCCTCTCTATACGTATCTTTTTACTCCTGGAGCAGACTATATTAAGTTACAAATCCTTCTGTTAACAAACAGTAAAAAAATCCAACACAGTTAACTAAGAGTGAGTATATAAAAGATTCCACTTTTCAGGCCTGGAGATGAGAGCATTGTGATTTTTTTCTTTAGCACCTAGGGGGACATATAAACTTCTGTGTACAAAAGGCCTCAATACTGATAATCCAGGCTTGCTAGCAGGAAGACAAGTAAGAAGCCACAGCTCCATGAGAATAGTAATGTACCTAAAACAAAGTTAACATGTAGTGGGAAAATGATTTAATGATGCATTTTCTAAATGAAAATGAAATGAGTTGGTTAAACTACATGGAATGGTATCAAAATGATATTAAAGAAATTTAAGAACACCAAGGGGGACACAGCATTGTCCTGATGCTATGCTGGTAACTGTATAACGCCCTATGCATTAAAAAGAAAAACAGCAATGTAAGTGATGGATATAGCATTCTATTTGGCTAGTGCCAAAATTTATGGCATTAGTAAAAGGTGTCCAAACGATCTACTGATTAAGAACTACTGGATTCATCTAGCAGCTGTTTCCAGGTTGCTAGACCTGTAGATACTTCTGTATTAAGCTCTCCAAAATGTCTGCAGACTTCAGTAGACACTCATCAATCTGATCAACTTTCTTCTTTAAAACATATTTTAATATCATGGTGTGGTGGCACAGCTCCACGAGTCAGACACCATTCTGAGATATCCTTGTCCTATGAAGGTGTAAGTTGATAATAGAGTTGAGAAAAAGGTGAACTAGTTTGATAAAATGAAGAGAGAAATAAATTCTCTTGATGCAATGGGGGAGAGAAAGCATATTGTTCATAGAAAGAATAGCAAAAAAAAAAAAAAAAAAAAAGAATTTCTACATGACATTTCAATGGAAGAAGCCCTTAGTCCCATCTTGTAATATTTGTCCATTGAACTGCAGCATATCTTTTAAGTGTTCTTTGCATTTTCCAGTCAGGGAAATTTAATCTGCAATCTAAAAGATAAATGAGAGTGAGTTGGAAAAAATAAAAAAAAAAAAAAAAGGTACAGGACTCTAATGAAAGACTACTATGATTCTTGGTTCATTTTATTATTTTATTATACTTCACTTTTTTGTTTTGTAATCTCATCTATGAACCCTAAGGGATAAGAAACAGAGCTGTATGTTTTTTAGGATTTTGGCTCCAAACTTATTTAAAACTGTTCTATATGCTCAGCATTGCTGCTCTTCTGTCGTAAACCAAACCAATTTCTGATGCAAATACAAATACATGTGATAATTATGAGAGTTCTTAGTTAATATCTCTATTTTTAATAATCACTTCCTATAAAGTAATTCCTTCATGTCAGCTACCTTAATGGTTAATAACTGTCTCTTATCTTGGAAGCATTTGCTATTTTCCATATTGTTTATATATATATTTTCAATTACTTTCTATGAAAAAGAGAAAACTAAATCTTTTCTTCCTCTTCCCTTGCTTTTCTTCCTGCAGTTATTTAGGAGTCCAGTTCATATATTGTGTCCTACTTTGATAAGAAAGTAATACTATTGATATTTTTTATTTCAGTTTGATAAAAAGCATGTTTGTTTTCGTTCATAGATTTAAAGCCCCAAAATGGACCAGTACCGTAAATAAAACATGCAATCTCATTTTAAAAATTTATTACAAGGAATTTTGTTTATGATTTCATGTTCTCCAGTAATAATTAATTGGAGGTCTTCACTGGTCCCCACAGACTAACTATCATTCAAAATGCACTAAAGGATGATCAACACACAGCAGCACATCTTCAGCAGTGAAAGTAACCATATGTATTTTTGCTACCAGTTTAACATAAATTTAAAAACACGACATTTTCCAGTGTGCATGTTTTGCAAATATTGCAAAGAAAACAGTTTATCTACCAGTTTTTAAGAGTTAGAACTATATTGGTTTAGATTAATCATTACTAAATAGATGAGTGATAACCCTTTGCAGTTTTATAGTGACTTTCAAAGGATCCTCTGGAAAAAAAACAAAAAACACCACCAAACTTTAAAACAATTGATTATCAATAGTTATTCATTAAAATATTGAAAATGATTAAACTTCCTATTCAGTGGGTGCTTGATAATATTTGAAGGAAGACTACAATACAAGCAAAACTAACAGAGCAACTGTTTCCTTCACTGTACATAGGAGAAATAAATTCAGCAAATATACAGCCACCACATGTTTTCATTCCTTACATCAACTTCCAACATTTTAGTCTGTTTGCATTTTGAAAGTTCAACCTCTTAGATGGACTGATGCCATTAACAGAAAAATAAATTATTTTAATCACTTATAATTTCATTGCTTTCATAGATGTTCATTTTAACTGTTGAGGAAGAAAAAAATCTTAGTTTGGAAGGCACCTCTGGACCACAAAGGTTGCTCAGGGCCATGTCCAATAGAGTTTTGAGTATCTCCGTGGACTGAGACTTTGTGTCTCTGGACAACCTGTGCAAATGGTTGGTCACCCTCAAAGTAAAAAAGACAAGATACTTACATTAAAGTTGAATTTCCTGTATTTCAGGAAAGAGGAACAAAGGAAAGATGACATATTTTTTTTCTCCTTTACCTTCCAGTCTCATTCTAGTCATACCAACAAAGGCAGGCACTGAAACTATGAAAGATGGACCACTGAAGGGGAAGATCAGTTTTGAGACCACCTCAGGAACCTGAATGTGCACAGGTCCATAGGAACTGATGAGATGCATCTGAGGGTCCTGAGGGGACTGGCAGATGAAGTCGCTACGCTATTCTCCATCACTTGAGAAGTGAAAGGGGAAACATAACATCCATTTTCAGAAATGGAGAAAAGGAAGACCCAGGGAATGAAAGTACAGCCAGACTCTGAGAGCCTTATATTTGTCAAGATCATGAAGCATATCCTTTTTCTAGTAACTGTGCTAAGACAGAAAGAGATCAAAGAGGTGATTGGTGACAGCCAGTATGGTTTTGCTAAGAGCAAATTGTGCCTGATAAATCTGGTTGTCTATGATGGGGTTACAGCATTAGCAGATAAGGGAAGAGAAACTAGCATAATCTATTTGGATTTGTGCAGAACACTTGACACTGTTTCACACAACATCCTCATCTCCAAATTGGAGAGACATGAATCTGACAGATGGAGAGTGAATAAGGAATTGGCTGTATGACCGCATCCAAAGAGTTGCAGTCAATGGCTTGAAAATCAAGTGGAGACCAGTGACAAGTAGCGTCCCTCAGGAATCAGTACTGGGACCAATACTGTTAAATGTCTCTGCTAGTGACATGAACAGTGGTATTAAGTGCAGCCTCAGCAAGTTTTTGGGGTGACATCGACATGCTGAAGGGGAGGAATGACATTCAGATAGTCCTTGGCAGGCTCAAAAATTGGTCCTATGTGGATCTCATTAACTTCAAGGAAGCCAAGTACCAGGTCCTGCACCTGGGTCAGGGCAATCTCAAACACAAACACAGCTTGGGTGATGAGTGAATAGAAAGCAGCCCTGCAAAGAAAGAGTTGAGGGTACTGGTGAATGAAAAGCTGGACATGAATCTGAAGTATCCTGAGCTGCAACAAAAGAAGTATGCCCAAAAAGCTCAGGGAGGTGATTCCCTCTTTCTACTCCTCTTACGTGAGACCCCCACCTAGAGTACTGCGTTCAGCTCACGGCTTCCAGCATAAGAAACACTTGGTACTGGAATGGGCTCCCCAAGGAGGTGGTTGAATCGCCATCCCTGGATGTGTTTAAGAGCCGCTTGGATGTGGTACTCAGGGATATGATTTAGCAGAGGTTTGTTGTTGTGGTATTGTTTTGTGGTTGTTTTTTAAGAGATAGGCTACTGGTTAGGCTGCGGTTGGACTTGATGATCTTCAAGGTCTTTTCCAACCTGAGTAATTCTATGATTCTATGATTCTATGACCTACTTGAGTGGGCCCAGAGAAAGGCCACAGAGATTATTAGAAGCTGGAGAACCTCCCCTATGAAAGCAGGCTGAAAGAGCTGGTGTTGTTCAGTTTGGAGAAGGCAATCTGTGCAATATTGTTAATTAAATCACCAAACAGAGAACTCACTATAGAGCTTTTAATGACCAATTTGTGGAGCAAACTCCTACAATGAATTCATGTTAACCACAGTTTTGAACACATGGCATTTACTTAACTGAGATTAACTTTTCACAGAAGTGCCAGCATTAAGAAAGCTTGCTTTCTTAATGAAATAGCTTATGTGTGTATTTCTGTTTTACTCCTGCTTATTAAGAATTCTTTTAAACACGCAATCCAAACAAACATCCACTATTGTTTGGCTTAATTCAACAATATGCATAACTCTGAAGACTTTTAAGAGTGGGTGCGGTTCACTGATTTCAGCAGGACAACTACTCAGATCAGTATTAGCAAATTCAGTCCATGTACAGAAATGCAAATTTCTTTGTAGACCCCTGAATGCTCATTTGCCTGGATCTCATCTGAGAGAATCATGTTCCACTCATTCCTTATCCTTTATGCTTATATCACTTTAAAAGGAAAGCTTTTGTTTGCTAGCACTAATGTTTATTAAGAACAATACGCACTATAGTATGTTTTTATATTTAAGGGCCATTAGATGACAATGCTTTTCACTTAGATCTTGTGTAGTGTGAATTTGAGATGAGAATTTGTGAACGAAAAACCATCAACTTCATAAGCTAGTTAAACTTATTAAACTTACTAATCCTTGTTAGCATCAAACGTTCCATCTACCATGTTTCTAAACAAAGATTCTCACTGAACAGGAGCCGAAAACTGAACCATCGACAAATTTATAATTTATCATAGTAAAATTAAATATTTGCTATATTATATAACTTACTAGTTAATGTAGGGATTATCTTAAAAGATATACAACAGCTGATTTTTCCACACATATGCATTTAGAAATTAAACCAAACCCTGTAAAACTTAAGTACAGTCTGTGTGGAGTATATCAACTCTGCACAGCAATAGATTTTGCTCATTAATGACTAATTACACTCCATTTTAAGAACTCGCATAATTTAATTATTTAAGAATCTTGCAATACATTCACTACAAAGCAGTGATATTCGTAATTCCAATTTTGCATTACCTTTGAAGTATATGCAGTTAAAAAAAAAAATGATATTACAGTGAAATAAATGAAAATATGTTGCTAAGAAGTCTCTACTCACCCCAATTTTGCCTCTAAACCTCCCTTCCCCCAGTCCAAAAGACATTTTTCCTCATTAATTTTATTTAGCCTTTCTTCTGCCTGCAGACACGTAGTGAATGTCCAGCAAGAAACTATGGGACGATAGACATATCTGGTCTGTTTACTCACTGGGAATGGAAAGAATGCTGCTATAAGGTGCATCTTACAAATGCATTTAAGACTGTGAAAACAACTTTCTCATTTCAATTTTGCTCTGCAAATTTAAGCCAAAATGGTTTCATTAGTTCCGTTTACCTGTTCAAATTTTCTGATCTTTGTTTTCTTTTCTTTGTTTGTTTGCTCTTCAAACTAGGAATGGAGATGTAGAAACTTTTTCTTTCAAGTTTTTAGGAATCTTACCTAGTAAATGGTATAGTGTTAGAATAACTAGTAGGCTGCTTGAAGACCTCTATAGACTGTTTTGGGGTCAGAAAGATGCCGTATTATTCTGGAACATCAAAAGTGAAAAAAGCACTGTTCCAGTGATTGACAATGTGGCTAGCATTTTATACAATATTAATCTAAAAAGTATACACAGAGTGGCAGCTATTCACTTACATTTCAAAATGTTAACCACATAATTGTACTTTCATACACAACAGCAGGGATTCCTGAGGGCATCTTTCCATTTAAAAGAACTTCAATGGGTTTAGATGCTTCTGCTTACTCCCTAATGGAAGTCATGCAGGTCACAAAATCATAAAATAAAATTTGGTACTTTAAGTTTAGGGAGAGATGCACACACTGCAGAGGTGGTTAGCTATGTATGTTCTCAATTCAGTAGATGTTTTCACCAACAATGCCACTTAGATCTACATACTTTTAACCTAAACACCCATTTGTAAGACCTTTTTTGCGTTTGAGATGCTTTTGCTCTTATCTTCAAATTTTCTCCCCATTACAATCAAAATGTGAAAAAAGTGAAAATGACAAAAGTGAAAAGCTTTTCACATTACTTATCATTTTTACCCGACTTGCTGGAATTTTCCTGTGCTGGAAAGAGAATGCATCCAGACACAAGAGCAAAAGACAGATCTGTATTGATTTTCCTGTTCTGTAATCTTTCCCAAAGCAGAATTACCACTGATACACAGAATCATTTGACCACTCACACCTTTGGCCAAATATATCAGCAGTGGCAATGAACACATTATTTTCTGAAAGTTGCAGCCAAAATTTGTTTTCATTTCAATGTCAAACCAAAATAATTATATACTGAAGACTGAGATTAATACATTTTGGGTGATCTCCTAGTAATGCTGGCCATAAATTTATCCAGAAATCAAAATACAGTAGGTAAAACTGACCTTTGTATTAAAGATCTATCAGCCCTGCTTCTCCACATACGCCTCTGTTTGCATCTTATTCTCAAATTCAGCTAAGTACTAGCTACCTCCTGGGTCCTTTTCCTAATAAGCTTTCATTGTTTCTAAATGACACTACTCTAAAACAATCACATTTATTCTTGCTAACTTTAACTGCTGTTGTTTTGCTGTTTCAGGTTGTAAGTATACAGCACTTAAATACCTTTTAAAAAAATACTTTCTGCACTGTGCAGATGTATTCAGCTTTTCTGCCAATCCTTTACTATCAAATCCTTTTACAGTTCTTTGTTGTTAAACTAAATAAAGTGCTACATTGTCTGTCCTTATACACATTACTGCTGAATAAAGCCCTTAGTTCCCTAGACTAAATCTGCCGCTCTCTGCCCTGGTTTCTCAATGCTATCTCCTTGCAACAGCTCACATTGAAAGCATGCTATTCCCACACCCACCAACACAGCTCTTGGGATAAGAAGTGCACCACTGATACATTATATTCTTTTCCACAGTTTCCCACCAGCATGTTGCTAACAATTTCCTGGGCTTTATCAAAAAAAAAGAAAAAAAAAAAAAAAAAAAAAAAGGGAGGGGGAAACCTTTTGAAAAGTGGAAACAAAGGATCAGAGTCTATTGTTGATCTACTTTCACCACCATAATCTGTGTTTTCCATCATCCTACATGTAGAGACTACAAACATCACCTAATAGAGACACACCAATCAACAATTTGTTTGGACAGTTATTGTTTGGTATCTCTAATCTTTCATCCCGGTATACATGGATTTCAAATAATCTTTTCTGTTTCCCTTCGGCAGCCTGAATTGAGTTGAACTCCATCCCCCTGCCTCCCCCAGAAACTCTCTTCCTTTGCCTGTCAGCTTGAAAAACAACTGAGTCAGTTTCAAACTTTGGATTTGATTCATGCAAGCAAAACATACAGATCACATGAGTTAGCTACGGAAATTACTCAGAAACAAAGTGTGGAGCATGCCACTTTGATTAAGTATACAACTGGGATTCCTTACTTCTCAGCATGAGGCTTTTCCCTTGAGTAAAGCTAAGGCCTTTTTAACCGTATAAGAAAAATGCTGGTAAATGAAAAGCAAGAAAACCAACAACAAAACAACAACAACAACAACAAAACAAAAAGGACAAAAAATGATAATCTTAGGTCTATTGCAGAAAATAATCATTAAAAAGTAAAAATAAATAAAAATAAAAATAGGAGGTCCACTCTTTTTTTTTTTTTTTTTTTTTTTTCTTTTTTAATTAAGAAAATACCTCCAATTAAAAGTAAGCTCACCCCAGGGAATATTCTGTGGTTTAGTTATCCTTTACAAACCTTCATTTATTTTATTATACAATGCACTGGACTCACTTAGAACCAATAGTGTGCAATAACATGCACACTAGTCCTTTAGGAAACAGTAACCCTTCTTACAAGAAGTAGTTGTAGGTAATGTGTTTAAAACTAGGGATTCTCCAGTCCTGTTCCTGAGACTGACAGTGGCGTGCTGTGCAAACATAACAAAGCAATTTAACCTCCCCCCATGCCTACATTTCATCATCTATAAGCCATTCAATATAATCCATATAATACATAACAACTTAAGTCTTTTGAAGGCTATTTAACAATCTTGCATCACTTTTATATTGAAATTTACAGCTAAAAGTATTAAATGATAGATTTTTCAAACAGCAGTGGAATTTGTGGATATAGGAATTCTAATACAATTGATGTTCTTTACTTCCTTTGGCAATTTAGGCAGGTATAGGAGTATGGGAACAGCAATGTGGTTACTAAGATCCATCAAATTTAAAAATCCTGCAGACTTGGGCAGAATATCACACTTGAAAGTTTGGAAAATAATCAAACATTCCAAAATTTATATTTCCAAATATATGTAAAATTATATTTATTCTGAAAAGTACCCAGCATTTGCCACCATCGTCTTGAAGTGTTGTTCTGCGTGTTCTTCCACTGAATGTTACAGCCTATTTTACTGATATATTTTTAGAAGCTTGAGCTGACTAGGCCAGAAAAGCTTAGTCCGTGTAAACAAAAATCCATGCTTGGCATCATTTTGATAAAATTTAGTCCCAGTTCAGATTTGGCAGTGATTTTACTTATAAATTCCTCATATTTCACTGTTGGAGAAACTGTACAAGCAAGGGCATTGTGAGGAAAGGCAAAATGGCATGTTTGGCAGGTCACAGAATGCGTATGCATGTACACATGGCTAAACAATATGATCAAGGATGATTGTGTGCATGCGTATGTGCACATACGTGCGTTAAATCAAGTGACAAAGGATGACTTGTGGTGTGAGGCTACGGAAGAACAAACAGGTTTTGTTCACTGTGCATCCTACCAAGACACCTGTCAGAGCAGCAGAGCACTGACCCATGGGTGTTTCTGCTAGGCCTTATGTGTCACGTGTTCTTAACTAGCCCTGACACACAGATTCTGCTGATCTGCAGGAATCAAAAGGTTTTTCTGGCATTGTATGTGAGACTGATGCTAAAAGGAGGACTGCCAGAGAGCAGACAACTGAGTCTTGCACTAAAAGCATGGGATCTGGTATGCCTGTGTGTCAGCTGGATGCCGAACTGGTGTTAACAACTTCTGTCCAGTTGAATTCACTTCTCTAAAAATGTTGCTCACACATTTCTGTGTCATCTTCCAATACTCTCTGATCTACCTGTGAAACTAACTTCAGTTTCTGGGCCTTCTCTGATGCTGCACACTTTCTGTTTGGTAGGATTTTTATGTAGAATCCATCTCTTCAGATTGCTTAACGATCCTACCCCAGCTCAAAACACAACATCCAGCTTGAATGTACTTTTTGTTAATTCTGTCCATCACACATACTAAATGAAGCTTCGTCTCTTCAGAGAAAATTGCTTTCCTTCCAACAACACATAAAATAATGACAGAAAGGGCCCTGTTTTAGGCAGAACTTGTAAGAAACATTTCTATAAACTTAACCTCTGCAAGCTGCAACTTGAAAAACGGCACAGACTTCCTCATTACTAAATAAATATTGTTAATATTCAAGTGAACATGAATAACGAGAAACAAGCAAATCACACTAAATAATGTATGCTGCTGAAAACACTGTGCCATACATAACAATTATATTATATATAATAATAATAATAAAAAAATCAGATTAGAAAATCTTTTAAAGTAGAAAATCGAAGACTAGATTGGGCATACAATACAAACATATTTAAAAGCTACATGAAGCTTAGTGTAAAGAAATACAGCTGAATGCCAAGTTCAGTTCTTGCAATCAAAAATGCTGAATAACAAAATATGCACTAAAGTTTCTGCAGCAAAGGTGGCATGTGGCAAGAATATAGTTTTACAGCTGGTCCTCTATCAACAAGCATACTCCAGAAATTATAGCAGCGTGCCACCCAGCCTCCATTTGTTTTATATGAAGTCGATATCCCTTGTCAGTCCTGAAGTTGGTACAACACATACCCAGACATCCAGGGCAAAGACAACTGCCACTCATTTACACATCATACCTACGTTTTCACAAGTAGATATACCAGCCACACAGAATCTGTTCTTAATTACACAGAAGAGGTATGGCTTAAGGCAGCAATCTGTGACTGCCTGGATTTCACAAAAACCTGATATGCAAAAGGACACTGCTAAAGTTGCCAGGATGGGTAACTCAGAGAGAAAGGAGAAATATTCAGAACTCAAGTAATACTTAAAGGACGCATTTCATTGCAACATCTGACGCCATATAGGAGGAAAAATAATAAAAGGTCAGGCTCTATTTTACTGAACTAAAATAATTTCTGACATAAATCTCACTCATTTGATAACGTCCTTAGGCCATTTTATATAAAACTGCAGCATAAAATATCAACATATCTTTATAGAAAAGGGGAAAAGGGAGAGAGAAAGTATAGTAGAACTATACCTGGTTGCTCAGCTTTTATATGTTGGTACTCCTCTTGTCACTACAGTTACAAATGACATGTGGGTTTCATTAGTGATTGAGGAGTTGTATTACTAACCTAAGGACAGTTTTTCAGGTAAATTCAGAAGGCTTCAAACTGTTCACCAACAGAGCTCAGAGGTATTTGGAAAGGAAATACATTTTTTCTCCACCTCCTGAAAAATCACTGTGGAATGTGCTAAATATAATAGTCACTACACAAACTCCAAAAAATTAGGTTCAGACTCAAGAAGAAAGTGACTGAATTATTATTATTTTTTCTTTTTTTTTTTGCAATTCTCCAACTCATTACATAAATGCATGAGTGGCTGCATGGACGCATCATGAGTTGCATGTGATCAAAATGAACTGATATGGTCTGACATTTTTGCCATGCTTACTTTGTACCAGCATTTTCCAGAAAGACCTAATGGCAGGAAAGGAGAAGCTCAGCTCCTGATCACAGAGATGTAACCACTGTTCACAGTTCTATCTAGTGCATTTCAAACTTCCTGTGACTTTCTGCAACTAGCTAGCTCAGTTTCAGTAGAAAAACACCAGCCATTGCATTTATAGCAACTGAAATGGAAGGACTGAGCACAGCCTTTCCAAGATACACTGCATCCTCAGCTCAAAGTCACTCCTGTTCACTTTGATGCTTCTCAAGTCTCCTTAACTATCTTGCACTCATCTTTTATTCCCTCCTCGATTACTGCATTTTCAGGAAATTCCTATATCCTAGACTACAGCAGTAGAAGGCAATTGAAAATGAGAGTAGTGTTAGTTCATTTTATGGATAAATTTTTCTCACCACTGAAAGAGTGAGAATGGCTAAAATTCTAGGTTTATGCTAAATAATTATACATTAATTGTGTTCTTAATCCAAAGAAGAGTTACCAGATTGAGAATGACAACCTATGCTTCATTAATCTTAAGCATTCTGGGCTTAAAAAGGCAAATTTCAAACAACGCTTTTTTGAGCTGAATACTTTAACAGACTTCAAGAAGACAAAATATTAGCAAGGTGAGAACTATTTATGTCTAGTTGCAAAAGCTATAGTAGGTTATGCAATTCTATACACAGGAGGAATTTAAAAATTAAAAGACATTGGTATTTGTTACTGTCATAATGCTGTTGAACTATCCAGCATTTAAATTAATAATTTAAATGTTTGCCTAATGAACTGGACTTGATTACATTAGGGCATTCTCAATTAATTCTGACAGATCATCTCCTGAATTAGAATACAGAACCAAAATAGTTTATGGATTTCTGGTCAAAGTGTTTACTGCGTGAATTTATCTTCAACAATTTAAAACAGCCCCGTTCTAAAGCAACACATCTTAAAAAACAACGAATGAAAAACAAAGCAAAAAAAAAAAAGAGAGAGAGAGGAAAAAAACAGAGTAACCATAGAAAATTCCCCTCTTAACCATCACATGAGCTGGAAACTGGTAAGAGAAGTAAATGGCAATAAGAAATGACAAGTAGTGGAAGAGACATGCTACCTCTGGCAGCTATTAAAATCGAGTTAAGAGGTTAGAACTGACTGATATATAAACCTCTACAAAATCATACAGGAAGATAATTGGAAGCTAGGAAAAATAAAAAGGAATAAACTATAAACCTCTAGGAAAAATAAAAAGGAATAAACTATAAACTTCTGTCACGTTACCAAGAAATCACTCTACAGTTTTGTTTAAAACCAATTACACAGTACAACAAACTAACCTCAGAACTATATCTAAATATTTATCATTTTATTTAGCTAGTTCAATCTGAGAAGACCATCCTAATTATGTTAGTGTTAAGAATGAACAAGCCATAGACACCACGGTAGCCTGGAGGTTTAGCTAGTATTGATCTTTAAGAAAAATATTTTTTAAATGATTCTCCAAGTACTGAAGATTCAGGAAGGGTAGTAGGACATATTTATGCAAAACTGAACAACACATACAGTAAATAATTGCATTAAGATATGTCAACTGCATCACTACTTTTAACAGTGCCTTTTCCTTGCTTAGATTTTTTTGTGCATGCATTTTTCAGCATCCTTACGCTTCTGTTGGATGTTCAGAAACTTATGCTACTGCTCACGTTAAAAAAGTTGAGTCCTTATTAAAAGGAAAAAGATCATATCACAGTCTTATCCTTTGAGAACTTTTAGGAGAAAGGGAAAAATGGTGTTAATATTGAGCCACAGCTGTCTTTCCACTACCAGACAAGTAGCCATGAATTTGCATACGTATCTAAAAACTGAGACTGCGTAGGGAGGTGGGGAAGTGTGCTGGAGAACTTTCTGTTCCAGAACATGCCACCTCCTACTCACATTTTTTGTATCATTCATCATTCCCAGCTCTAAGCTAGTTGAGGGCTTGCAAAAAGAAAGCTTTTCTCATCAGTATTAATTTTTCTAGATATTTTCATGTTCAGATTTCTATGACCTTAACAAAGAACTTAGAGTGCTTCTTTGTCAGCAGCATGCCATTAATCTGGATAACTATCATTCAGGATCTGCTAAGCTGGCAATGGCTACTCACACATTCACTACTTGGAGGCACACGTGTCCATTTCATGGAGGCAGTTTAGGCCAAATTCGGCTCTGATTAAGTTCTCTCACCAGGTGACCTGACACATGGTGCCTTATCTTTAGCAGACCAAGAAAGCAAAGCAGAGAGGCAGTAAGAGAAGTGTTTCGGTATTCAAAATTTCAGAGATTTCTACACATGTCAAAGCAGAAGAATTTCAAAGCATAAAAGGTGCAAAACATTTGTGACTTGCAGGAGACTAATCAGAACTTTAGCCCCTAGGCACTCCCTTACCATTACTGGGATGTTCTCAGACTTTAACTCTTTATGTTTGTTTATGCATGGACAAATTAAGTCATACCTTGACTTCAAGTCCAGTCTGCAGCAGATGTTCTGCTAATGTTCACTGACACTGCAAGCACAATTCACATGTCCTGAAGAGCTTTTATCTGCAGTCATCTGTATAAGCAGAAAGGTGTAGTCAGGCTAGCAATAAAGAGAATCAAAATTATTTTTCCTAATTTAATTTATTTACATTAATCTATTAAAACCACGCGTATTAAATTGCGACATTTTTTTCTTGAAAGAACAAAATCACTTTAAAGATTGTTGATTTTTTTTCATCCACTATTCTGGTATATTTAATATTTCAATATTAGGGGTATTCTTTGACTTAAGGTCCAATTCAGTACCAGGGTATTTTTAGAACTCCTCCTAATAACCTAAGTAATTTTTCAATACCAATTTGCTTTTACTTATGCAAAATGTCAAGAAAAAAAAAAACCATGAAAAACAAACTAACCAAAGAGAACATAGGGAGCAGTGCTTCAGCTCGTGGTTTTGTTTCTGTTTTTTAAGTCAAGAGCTGTTTGTGAATGAAAAAGATTGCAGTTGATATTGGATGCTATACATTTCCTCCTTGAGTAACTTGTGACATTTTCCACAGGAGAATGAGGAACTCCTAGATGCTTAAAAATAGTAACTTTCAGATTTTAAAAACTGCTAAAAAATATTCACAGCAGGAACAGTCATTTAAAATTTCATAATGAAGAAATATCGATAGTAAAATCATATGAATAGAAACAATATCTCACTGATAACAAACCTCGTACTTACAGGAAAAAGAAGAAAATAAAGTTTAACTGGACAAAAAGAATTAAATGTTTCTGAAGTCTAAGAAAAGCCATAAACAGCAACATACAAAATGGAAAGTCCAGATAATTTTATGGAGAACCTCGATATGCTTTGTTCAGCATGACTGGAAACTCATCGCAGAGATGTTTATCATTTGGTTTACATTTGGACAATGCAATATTTACTGCATCATACACAACAAAAGGAGTATGAAGGAAAAAGACAACCACACACACACAGCCATTAATGAATGATTTCAACCTTAAATTAGCACAGTTTCATTGAGAACATTCAATTTATCAACATAAAGCTAGATTGATGCAGAAGTAAATCAAGAAAGATTTCAGCCACATTTCAATAGGTTCTATGATTTCCTCTGCTTTATATGTAAAGTGGGCATTTGAAAGCAATGTTACTTCTCAGGTTCAGCTTTACAGTCTTTCTGAATACAAAATAAAGAATGTCTATTGCTTGCAAGTGGCTAACTTTATTTCTTAAGCATGTTCCACATTTCCCTTTCCTCTTTTCTTTTTTTTTTTTTTTTTTTTTTTTTTTTGGTATTTTTTAAGACATATTAAACAACTATTGGTTTTATCAAAAAGTTGCTCCAATTTTTAATCATGCAGATAACTCGTTGATAACTACCATTATGAGATTACAACAGTCTCATTAATATGGAGTCAATGGCAAAACTCAAGCTGAGTTTAAGTCAGCATTTTCCCTGTGTTTCTGCTGATTTACTGCTATCTATGTGAAGCATAAAGTATTAATTCAAAGTATTAATTTAGAGTGAATTTGAATTAACATTAAGTGCAGCTATTTTATTTAGATC
Organism: Excalfactoria chinensis; assembly: GCF_039878825.1. Lineage (NCBI taxonomy): Eukaryota > Metazoa > Chordata > Aves > Galliformes > Phasianidae > Excalfactoria > Excalfactoria chinensis. Next base: position 39,303,310 of record NC_092829.1, on the reverse strand, counting down.
AATGTTTTCTTACTACTTCATTATGTGAATTCTTCAGAGAGAGTTTTGTGACAAAATCATAAACAAAAAAACATGTTGTACAGTGCCAATAGGAATTTTACTTTGGCTAGTCCAGAAGTCAAAGTCCAGCAGTGTGCATGACCAGGCTTTTCACAACACCATGTGCTGAACACCTTCTAGCTGCCCACTTTAAAACACTGGCAAATAAAATGGAAAACAAAACAAAACAAGAGCTTTTAACTACTGACATTTCAAAGTATTTGAGATGTGAACTAGCTGATGCCTTGCACTTCTTAAAGTCTCAGTCTCTCTATTACGAACTTAAAGCATGCTGTTATGGGCTGGTGTAATTCTGAAAATAATCGAGTGCTGATTGAGCACTTTCTATAGAAGCCAGACAAGCTAGGTTTTCAGATAACCAAGAAACAAGAATCAATAATAAACAAGGCATTGAATGTTCTTTGACTTTTTTTTTTTTCATCCAGCTTCACATTCTATATACACTTAAGTTCCCATGTTTCGGGTGTGCAAGAAGCTGAAGTCTGGAGCTCTGTTGTAATCCCCCACAATCAACCTACTGAATGCAATGTTGCTGTGGTGCCTAAACTCTCTCACCGTTTTCCAGTTTCATCAACTACAGTGCTATTTGCAAAAGCCAACTCACAAATGAAAACTAATACAAACAATTCAGGTGAAACTGAAATGTCTCTTTTCATGTTCTATTCGTAAACTGTGTTCACTGTGTTCTCCTAGCTTATAAAGCCACCTTGCAGAACCTAAATTTCTCCTAAGTTTATGCCTTCAGTTCAATTTTTGTGTGTGTGTGAACTTCCCTTCATACTTAGTTAGAGAAATGTACTGAACCTTTTACCTTCACTAGACCTGATCATCATTTAAACTCATTTTTATAACACTTTGCAGAAGTTTCTTTTTAGACAAGACAATTTAGAAATTCTGCTTAACAGTTCCTTTCTGTTTGGTATGTGTGTAATGCAAAAGCAACAAACTCTTGGCCATTTTTAAAGCTTATCTTAAGCATACGATGGCATTGAAGCTGTATATTGTTGCATATTCTTCACTACCCACTGCCACCTACTGCAGAATTAGGAGCAATGCAAATAGACCTACTTTCAAGAAGTTGAAGTTGAATTGTAAATATAAACTGAAATGCTTAGTGCATAATCTATGCAGATATATGCAGCCATATATATGCATTATGGACTTTTTTAGACCTGATCTGAGTAGAATAACGAATGGTTAAGCAGTGTTAGCTTAAATGTTAAAGCTAAATTTTTCTCTGAACAGGTGGCATTTTTACCATACATAATTAGTTGTACTACTTCTAAAACATTTGTAGAAATTATAAGGTTTTGTTTTATGTTTATTTTTCAATTAAAAAAGAAGCTTTGAAGCCGTCACCCTTCCTGTGCTTCTTTAGACTTTAATGCATTTGATCTCTAAAATGCAATTGCAAATTTGAAACTACCCCAGCTGAGAAAGAAGGCTTTGTACGGCTGCTCAGCCATGTCTTTTCATCAGCTGAACTACCTTCTAGAAATTAATGTCAAATAGCACAGGTTACTTTAACCCTGCATACATGCAATTTTAGATTTATTTTATGTAGTCCAAGAAAACAAAACCAAATTTGCTGGAAGTTAGACAGCAATTTAAAATGCGTTTTTAGTTTGTCAATATTCCAACTTGAAGCTTTCTGAACTATAGCAATGAAATTAGCATATTTGTCTATGGTAATAATGCAAGCTTATTTCTCTTGTAAAAATTTCTCAAGAAAAAAATGATTTAAATTGTAAATTTAAATGTTGTGGCAAAATGGATCTCCCTTGCCTTTAAAGCAACAAGCTGTATTATACAAGAACTTTTTCTTTTTTTTTTTTTTTTTTATTCTTCAAAAACATGACAAATTATTCCACTTCCAAGTCACTATTTTTCTGTCTGAGGTGTATTCTTCAAGGTAAAAGGGCACAAAAAATTCCTTTTCTTTTTCTGCGCTCCATGTTGGAATACATAGCAATTTTGACTTTCTGTAAATGGTTTTGTTTTTAACTGCTTTTACAGCACAGGAATTTTAAAGGAGATTTTATCTTGCATGTTTAAGAAAATGATATATCACAGAATCATAGAATGGCCCAGGTTGAAAGGAACCACAATGATGACCTCTTTCAACCCCCCTGCTATGTGCACGGTCACCAACCAGCGGAACTGGCTGCTCAGAGCCACATCCACCCTGGCCTTCAATGTCTCCAGAGATGGGGCATCCACAACCTCCTAGAGCTACCTGTTCCAGTGCATCATCACCCTCTGAGTGAAAAACTTCCTCCAAATATCTAATCTAAACCAGCCCTGTCTCAGTTTAAAACCATTCCCCATTGTCCTATCGCTATCCTCCTTCATAAATATCTGTTCTTCCTCCTGTTTATGTGCTCCCTTCAAGTACTGGAAGGCTGTAATGAGATCTCCCCGGAGCCTTCTCTTCTCCAAACTAAACAAGCCCAGTTTCCTCAACCTTTCCGCATAGGAGAGGTGCTCCAGCCCTCTGATCATCTTAGTGGCCCTCCTCTGAACCCGCTCTAAGAGCTCCATGTCATTCCTGGGCCCCAGGGCTCGATGCAGTACTGCAGATGGGGCCTCGCAAGAGCTGAGTACAGGGGGACAATCACATCCCTGTCCCTGCTGGCCACCCCTTTTACTGCTCAGATATAACACCAGTACAGTAATTATCAATCACATAAAGACTACATGCATTAAATCTGTTTCCTGTATGTAATGACTACATGACTACATCACCAGTATCTCAGGTAAGAAATAGCCATCGATCAATGCCTCTCTACAAAATGTTTTTTAAAGCATTCTTTTATATTAAAGAGAATTTGTATCCTTACCTAATATACTAGTCTTTTAACAATGCCTGAAAGAATGAAAAATGACGTGTTATAAATATTTTTAAGTGTTCACCAATTTATGTTTTTTATGGCTACAGACACCTAAAGGTTAAAAACAAAATAATAAAATCATCTCTTATATTAGAGATTTAAAAACCATTATCTGTTGACTGCAGATTCCTCTTGATTTGAGTTTTTGTGTGGACAGAAAAAACAGGATAGAAATTACTTGCATGGTAACATAGGACTACAGCGTAAATTATCACAGTTCTCAGTATTTTGCAAGTATACAATTTGGAGTAAAGAGGTTGTTTTGAGCATACATATTTCTTCTCTTTAACAAAGCAAAACTAGCCAAAGACTTTTTAGTACATGACAGAGACTATTCTAACTTGGAAGAAACAAGAACGCATACACTAAGGCTTAGTCCCATTGAGCTCAATGAAAACTTTCCTCTTAACATCAAAGAAATCAGGATTTGGGCTTTGCATCAACATTCACCCTTATATTTTATCTTTCCCACTGGACTTAGGCCTGCTAAATGCTTGTGATAACAGTATGTCTTTGTTCTGAACGTACCAGAAAATTGTAAGGATCTTCCATGAAGCTTTTTTTATTTTTTTTTAATGGATGCATCAAAATAGTGTTATGTGTTGTATTAGTAACTTATGCTATTTTTCACAATTCTTTATGTAAAGCAACAAAGATCAATTATTTATCTAAATTCACAAAAATTAACAAACAGCATTCACAGCTTCACACATTTGCCATCATGAGGAGTGAGTCACCTTCTCTTTCTGGTGTGCATCAATGGTAAAGAGTTATACATTCCATATAGTAATTCTACTGTCCTTTTTTGAGATGTGACTAGAATGTTCAGACCTCAAAACTATCTCTCCACTTTTTCTTTCTCTTCACAGTCTTCCTGTTCCTTCAAACACGTGCCCAAACCCAGAAGCCAAGACTTGATCAGTTCCTGGAAACTTTGGCCTCATCCCACTCCTCTAATAAGCTTATCAATCCATCTATTTGATTATTTTATGCGGTGTTGTGGTAAATAAATCAATCCCAAGATAGGTAGGATGAGGACTGTTTTTGTAGTGGAGGCAGACTCTTCCTGCTTTTCTTTTTAAATCTGCTCTGGTATTATGATTATTCACTTGCTCTTCTAGCAGGAAATGAAATTTAGTCTCAAAGTACATCTGCTTTTTATGGCACACATTTCTGCCAAGTTTGGCCACTTAGTTTATCTGCTTCTTCAAACAAATTTCATTTTGGAAAAAAAAAAGAAAAAAAGAAAAGAAAAAAAAAGAGTGGGGAAGAAAGTCTTGTTGCGTATCAGTTTAATTGAGATTCAAATGAAATAAATTTTGAATTTACAGTAACAACAAGTCTGCAAAAGTGTTTGTAACTGTCGCAGAGTTGTTTGAGGATCAAGATAATTACAGTATACAGGATAACAGAAAATATAATATGCTGGCATCCTATGTCTATTCAGCTAATCTTCCTCCCTTGACAGATGTTCAAGCACAGTATTTTCATAAACTGACTTAATAGGTATAAACATCAAGATAAAGAACTCAAAGTAAATGGAAGGCAATTTAAACCATATTCCTTGCAAAATAATCTTAAAAATACAGTAGGTCTCAAATATTTGTGGATTACACTCACAGAAGCCTTTAGCTAAGTTAAAGATCCACATATAAACGTAGCAAAAGAAAATCTTTTATGAAACACACCACTATAGACTACAGTGTCACCTTTAATCACAGAATAACAACGAATTTCATCGCATTTACTCTTTGATCCTTCCTTCCAAATGCTTTGGCATTCAAATTGAATTTACATCCTACATCATTTCGAGGACTTAATTCTGTATATGACCTCACATGGTCATATACCATGGGAATGAACTTGCTGCTGTACAAGGCCAGGGTGTAGAAAAGCAACACTTCAAAGAACAGAAACTGCTATTCCAGCTGATCGTCTAACATGGAATTTCAAGGAATGGGAAACCAGGCAATAGTTAATGTCTTGCTTGTCTCCCAAACTTGTCTTGAGTACCTGTCTAGCTGAGACTTATACAGAAAGCTGCCCTGCCCTACAGAGGTTTACACTATCTTGTATTTCATTTGATGAGCATCACAGAAACTGAATTCAGGTGAAATTGTTTGGCAAATTTATTTTGGGGTCAAATTCTATCCAGCTCCTGCAAGGCTTTGACAAACAATAACTTTACCAAAACTCTGTGTTGGGTGTTGCTGGATTTTTTGTTGCTTCTTGTTTTATTGTAAACAATATAATATTCTATAGAACAGCTACACTTCTAGCAAAAAAATATTTCTACTGTAAGTCCTATTTTGGAAGGGTTTTTTAATGCAAAATATTCTATCATCCCTGGTTAGTAACTTCAAATATCTAAGTATCTTATGCTTTCTCCTTCTTATTTTTTTCTCTCCCTGTACGCAATGGTTACCTGCAACACATTATATAAAGAGACAGTGTTTTTACATGTTGTTTAATAAGCCAAATGGTATTATAAATGTATAAACCCAGTTCCTTGTTGACACATGCTTGCGTATGAAACACAGTGGTAAGAAAAGAAAAACAAGATTGGTTACCACTTTTCTGTGTTTTCACTATTTTTAAAATTGACTGTAGCACAGCTGTATCATTACATATACACTCTAATGTCTTTTGAAATTTCCCTCTAAGTTTCTACAGGCTCATGAAAGCATTGTGATAACTGGAAATCATATTTCTTGTTGGAATACCTTAACTAGAGGCATAGTAACAGGGTAACTGAAAATAGCAGATAGAATAAGTGATTAAAAAAAAAAAAAAAAAGCAAAATGAACATAGTATTTCACACTCATGTCAAGGCCATGTCATACCTTGCAGCATTTTTCTTATAGGTCAATTTCCTATAAATAATCCTCTTGATGAATTATGCAAATTATAATATGTGTGCCTCCGGTGGCGCAGCGGTAGAATTCCCGTTTGCAACACCAGGGGGCCCGGGTTCGAATCCCCTCCTGTGGAGCAGGGGGTAGAAGTGCCGCTCTGCTACACAGAGGGCTCGAATCCCGGGAGTTGGACTCGATGATCTCTAAGGTCCCTTCCAACTCGCACAATACTATGATACTATGATGATGATGATGTTTCCTTCTTCCATCTCCAACTTTGCACATAATCCTAGCCTAACTTGTTTATGATTTCTTTTTCTCTCTCTACTCTGCAGCTACCAGCATCCAATTATGCAGACTTATCTTAAAAATCTGTGTCATCTTCATGGCTAAATTTGATCAAATTCATACACAATTCTAAAAGCCACAGATGTAAGCAGTCAATAATAGCACTATTGCCAAAAATTTTCCTCCAATATTGACAGCACTCTAGCAAGGATAATTCTATTGCTCAAAACTGACAGACTGAGAACCACTGAATGATTTATATACCTATCTTCTGTTAATTTAACTGAAAAAGAATCATCAACATAGTTTAAGATCCAAACACCTTTGGAGATCTGCAGACAGATTTCTGAACCTCTTAGTTTAGACTGAGGTAACCTTCTAAGCAACAAGCACAGGGCGAATTTCAAGAACAATTCTGAGTTGACGGCAAGAATTAATAGATTTTAGTTACAGCCTGGTTAATTTACTATGATACAAGGAAGAATTTCCTTGGAATTTTGTACAAGAACATTCATTCCCACTGCTTATTATAGGCCCTCTTCAGTTAAAAAAGAAAGTTTTCCATGCAGTAACTTCACAGGAGAAAAATGCCTATCATTGTTGTAAGTCAGTGGAAACTGTTACACGTTGCTTGTATGCTTAAAGAAGCAGTTCAGCATTTCTGTAGTTGAAATTCAAATGCAGAATGGAGACAAAACTAGAAAAAGGGCAATTAATTTGATCAAAAGAGGTAATTAAGGGCTATCAAATACTAAAAGATACAAAGCAAATATTTAGTTAAATATTTAGTTGAGGAAAATTACAAAGCTTCTAACAATTACTAGATGTGCTTTTCATTCTCCAATGAACAAAAACACAAACATGCACAGAAGTTCATCTTTCACTCCTAGGTCTTCTGCTTCTACAATCCACAATTGCAGTCACCTGTTCAAGTACAAGATAGATGGTACTAGATATGTAGTTCAGAAAGTACTGGAAAGGTCTAGATATTCAGAATAAGTCTGATTCTCCATGCAAGCATCCTGCTGGGGCATGTACTGTTGCAGTACTGATCTGGGATGTTCTAATCAGATAATAATTTCCCATAGCTGAAGAAGGATAAATCTAGATTTAGCTCTTTATCATGGTCAGCTCCTAAAGGAGCTGTCTATAGAATGAGTAATAACAGCAAAGAAAACTGTAGTTGTTCTAGCCTTGCCTTTGGATGTGTGTTTGCTAAAAGACAAACCTAAGAGACAAGGCAATGTTTTAAAAAGTTGCTCTTCTTGGATGAAAGTGTTACAGAACTGAAACCAACCAACTAATGACTTGCAATCATCATTCATCCTGAAATATAAATGTGTGGTTGCTGGCTGGCAGTACTACACAGTTCAAAATTCAAGAATACAGTAGGATAGGGTTGGCACTGAAGTAAATGTTTTCTGACAACAGAAATCTATAATACTGATGAAATACATGTATTGTTGTAACTTACTGAAGTAAATGCATTACATCTGAAACCTTAAACAGTTTCTAATAAAACACATTATCAGGTAGCCTAGCAAAAATCCATGAGTGTCATCACAAGAATATTACACATTTATAGTTTGCCAATTGATCTTTTTCTGGAGGCAGGTTCAAACAAACTTGATTGTTTTCACGGTTAGTCTTAATTACAGCTTGAAATGTAGGGAACAACTCAAGGGGAAAATGTGTGTGGGGAGTGGGGAGAGAGCAGACTTAGTACATAAAGTGTTTGAATTGATTTGCAGTGCAAAGTTACAAACCTCCTGGTAACTTTGCAAAGAATTTGTTTCCAGTTTTCAACCTTCTAGCATGTATGTCAGGAGAATCTAAGAAGCCAGCCATCAGTATGAGGTTCAGAGGTAATTACTGGTCAAGAATCAGTGGCAAATCTAACAGCTGTCAGCAGGCTAAAGACAGAATTAGAACTCTTTTCAGAGGGTCTGCAAAAGAATTATGTGATGTTTCATACAGTGTTTAAGCCCTGCACAGTGCACCTATATTTTTCTAAAGCCAAATCTTACCACACTTTTGTAGGGCAAACCTCACACTTCCAAAAAGATATTACATTCCATGGAATTAGCATGAGAACTAACCAGAAATACTACCTAAGTAGTAACATGCACTGAAGCACATTCTAGACACTGATGTCAGAATACATATAAAAGACATTTTAATTTACAGGCTCTTTTGTAAAAGATTTAGGAATCAACCATACATGGTAACAGCAAGGTACAGAGGTACTTTATTAGTCTAGGGATAAAACCATGCATTTGTAACTGATGGACACAAGAACATTCTGCTGAAAACTATATATATTAAAGTTTTATGTGCATGAAGCCTGAAAAAGTGGAATAGAACACTGCATTAATGTTATAGATTAACTTGACAAGACAGCTGATCCCATTGTGCTCACATTAAGTGAATATGAGGTTCACTGAATTTTAAAATAGAGAAGGAATTATTTTCTGCAGAGATTGCTCAGATAAATTCTGCTTACTACCCTTTTATGAAAAAGTTATCTACCAAAATTATATAAAAGTTGTATTTCCAATGGTATTTAACTGTTTCTGGCACTAAAATATAATTACAGGTATTAGAAGTCTGATTTCATAGGTATTTTATGAAAGTCAATATCACTGCACAGCTAGAACGACAAGCAGAAAAAAGAACAGATAATTATCACAGGAGAGATAGACTAAATGACAACTCCTAGGGCAGCAGCATATGAGGGTTTGTTTAAGAAACAACAAGATGAGAGCTTATACACTACTTAATTATTTCATACACATACTCAGGATTTGCTTACTACCCTAACCTTATACTTCCTAGGTCTGAACTTCTTCCCAGCTGGGATATCCCTTCTCATCCAGGAAAGCTGGTCGGAAAGACACATTGTTCTGTGTTGTGCAGCCACAGAGTTAGCAGCGTTGAGTGAAAGTGATATGAATCCCTAGACATGCTCCCCGACATTCACCTCTCTCTGATCTCTAGAGTCTTCCCAGACTTCCAGCATCACTCTTTCAGCTGAGATGTTTGCCATTTACCCTTCCCAGTACAAGAGAGACACAGGGCTACTAAAGAGAGCCCAATGAAGAGTCATGGAGTTAATTAAGGGACTGGAACACTTCTCATATGCAAAAAGGCTGGGACTATGCAAACTAAAGAAAGCTCAGAGAGAAATCTTACCAATAGAATCCTGAAGAAAGGAAGGAAAGAGGGTGAAGTCAGTCTCTTTTCGGTGGTGTGAAAGAAGAGAAGAGGCAAGGGGCACAAACACAGAAATATCCATTTGAACATCAGAGAAAACTTACTTTGTGAAGGTGACAGAGCACTGGTACATGCCCAGAAAGGCAGCAGAGTCTCCCTCTTTGAAGACATGCAAAAACCACCTGGATGTGGTCCTAGGCAACCAGCCCCTGGTGGCCCTGCTTGAGCAGAGGATTGCACCAAGTAACCTCCAGGATTCTCTTCCAACATCAATTGTTCTATGATTCTCTTAATGTGTGGGAAAATAAATGAAAACCAACACTGTCATTCTCTTAGATACATATAGTGAACATTAAAACCATAGAAATTCACTGATGCTTGAGGAATTATAGAGCAAATTCTATGCAAGGTTCAATCCAGGACTTTAATTTGGAAGCAAATATAATACACTGGCCTGAGGCTGACAACATTTCATTTCTGACCCTCAGCAACATGTTATCAGGTATAACATTGGATAAAACATTTTATAATTTAATGTCTCCTCGCCGCTTCTTACAGGCAAGATATAGACAACAATTCACTGTGTCAGAGGGCAATTAGGCTTGATTTTGCTTCAGTAAATATTTTATATAAATATACACACCACACACTTGATCTCTTTGAATAGGGATAGTATAACACCATTTTGACGATGTAAAAAGTCATGAATATAAATGAAATGATCAAGCAGTACAGTGCAGAAGACCACAGAATATCTAGCAACAGCTTACAGTAAAATGTATTTGTCCTTATATATCAGAGCATAGAACTTTTTATTCCAGAGACTCACTGTTGGCTTCTCTATAGTTTGAAAATATTTTTGAGATTCAGAATGGCAAGTAGTTCCTTCAGTATATATTGATTTGAAATATGAAAATGTGGCTTTTTCAGGCTTGCTTACTGCTCTCCAGTTTTGTGCATCATTCAGTGAAAATATGTCATATATTTTTATGCTGAAAATGATTACTTTTAATCCACAGCTGTGTTCAGTGTAGCATCACAATCCTACTAGTACAAAAGAAAGATCATAGAAGCTGCACTGTTTATGACTATTCACAAAAGAAGTAATGTTCAAGAACCTACACTTAAAGGCCTGAATTAGCCTTTGGAAGTACCTATCTTTCTTCTCCAACTATACTTACAGTCAAGAGTAATTAAACTCTTACTCTTTACATAGTTGGGTGGAAACAATTCATAAGCAACCTCATAAAGTTCAAAAGAGCAAGTGAAAGGTCCTGCAACTTGACCAGAGCAATCCCAAGCAGAAATACAGGCTGGGCAGGGAACAGCTTCAGATCAAACCTGAAGAGAAGGATTTGGGGATGTTGGTTGATGAGCAACATGAGCCAGCAATGTATGCTCACAGCCCAGAAGACCACCAACCAGATCCTGGGTTGCATAAATAGAAATGCAACCAGCACATTTAAGAAGGAGATTCTGCCCCTCTCCTCTGTTCTTGTGAGACCCCTCCTGGAGTACTATGTCTAGTTCTAATGCTCCCAACACAAGGATACTGAGCTGTTGGAGCAGGCCCAACAAAAATGAGGCCACAAAGATGATCAATGGGCACCTCTCCCCCTACGGTGACAGGCTGAGAGAGCTGGGGCTCTTCAGCCTGGAGAAGGCTTCAGGGTGATGTTATATATTATCTGAAAAGGGCCTAAAGGGAAGCTTGGGAGGAAATTTTTATAAGAGAATGTAGCAAAAGAACAATAGGAAATGGTTTCAAACTAGAAGATGGCAGATTTAGACTAGAAAAGAAGGCATTCTTTACTATGGGGGTGGTAAGACACTGGAACTGTTCACCCAAAGAGCAATCTGGTCTACTGGGAGGTGCCTATAGCAGGAGGATTGGAACTACATAATCTTAAAGGTCCCTTCCAACCCAAATCATTCTATCATTCTAACCCATGTTGTTGCTGAGTGACAGAGGGCAGCAGACAGGCAGTCTGACAAAATGGCATCTGACATGGAACTGCAGATGAAACAAAGGTATGGAATTGAATTCCTTCACACAGAAAAAGAAAAATGCACCCACCGACATTCAACAATGGCTTGAAATTAATCAAAACCTACGATTCAAAATGTATCTAATCTCAGCTGTTGTCTACAGAAGATGACCTGATATTTCAGTCTTGGGATCTCATTTGACAGGTCCAAGACAGCCCTAATGTCTCAGACATTACTGTTAGTCTATATTACTGTTTGTCAGGGAAGCACAGGTTAACAATTGGTAAGGAAGATTTCCCCACACAACACGTTTTACCAGCCCATAAAAAGGATCACACACCTTGCAGGAAAAGTAACTTACAGTTTCATGGAAATGCCTGCATCTGCGCTGAAGATGTGACACATAATCTAGCTAGATCTAACTACCTGACTGCTGTAGGAAATAGAATACTTGTCATAATTCTCATCATTACACAAAATTTAAGCAGAAAATAAAAGTATAGAAATTCTATGGAAGATGATACGATGCAAAGTAACATTTAAACACTTCAGTGATAATAAAAAATATATAAGTAGCTAGTATACATAAAAAGCGAGACAAAGCAGAGAAGGTAGAGTATTTGTAACAGGCAACATTCCTGATGGTCCCTCTTGTATGTCATATTAGGAGGAAAAAAAAGTGAGGGAAAGTGGATTTTAACCCAAATGTTCCCTTTTCAAAGTGTAGAGCATTATATTCTCATGGTTACAAGGATGATTAATTTGAATTTGTACAGGGTCCAAAGATTTGATGTCACTCCATAATTACTCCTTCAGTTGTACAAGCACTAAAATTTCAGAGGCTGTTGCCATCACTCCTCTAAACAGTTCTGAAAGAAGGAGTTATACTGGTAGATGAGGCAAAGCCATTTTCATACATGTAATATTTGCAAGGACAATTTGATGACATGGGTTAAGTTTACAGTACTTCGCTTTGAGATATATTAGACCTTGCTGAAATGTTTCAACAAGGCTCTTATCTTTAAATGCACCCAACAGTGGCTGCTTCAATAGATAAAACATACATGTTTATACATGTCATTTAGAGTCTAAACTATCTCCAGCTATAGATGACAACATAGACTTAATGGACATTCAGAAATCCTTTCAGACTCTTTCCATGAAAAGCCCAGGAAATTTAGGTGAACAGAGATAAGGCATAAAACAGTTGCTGATATAAACCTGGAGTCACGTGAGCTAACCAAAACAGAAGACAAAAAAAAACCACAAAACTTTTCAGAGCTTTTTCTGAACTTTCCCTGTTTTTCAAGTCTTCAGCATCTCTGATCATCATATTGATGCCTATTTTCAGAAACAACCTGGAATCCATATCTAAATTATTGTCTTGAGAAAAAAAATAAATAAATGAGGTTTGACTGAAATACCAACCTCCTTTCTCCAATAGATTGACCAATCCCTTCGGCCTCCATGTGTTCCTTCTCTCTCATATTAAATTCATTAATTAAGTTCATTCTTGCAAAGCGTTTCATCTTCAAAAGGAAACTGCTGCCATCCCAAACGTGCTCTAGAACGAGAGGTAGGAGAAGGCTTGAAGATCTTTTGCTGGAAAAGAGAATTGCATGTAGTTTACTCACTTTCTAAGCAAGTATTCTAAACCTTAAATGTCACTGTAAAAACGAGGACACATGCATCACACTGGATCAGCTTTAAAAGTACAGCAAGGTCTGTTCAATTAACTGAAAGAATGACTGGAATCACCTGTTCTTGGTGAAGTCCCAAGGGATCTGAGAACAGCTGTATGCCCACTGACAACTGTTTTACTGATTTGGGGGCTAAAGAAATTCTATGTTTCCTTTTAGTAGTTATAGATTGTTACGTTAGCTGTTTCTTTACACATTGGTTTAAATACGTAACAGTAGCAGTTTTTCATCCATGTGTTTCAATGATGATATGCCAGCCTTTCTCAATCACAGTGGGAAAACAGGCTGTCCTCTGTTCTCAAGACATATTTGTGACATTGGTCAGTCGAGGTATTTTGTTTCCTTGCAGATGCCAACACCACACAGCTACTAAATGAATTAAAACAAAACAAACAGTGTCATAGTCCCATGGTTTTATACTACTGGTATTTAAATAGAAATTGAATACAAAGACGTAGTAGCTTTTGTAATAAAAATATAGAAGACATCGACAGAAAATGGTAAATTTGTTATTGTTGTTAATTGACAGTCCTCTAATTTTGGCGGGGCTATGACACAAGACACCAGCAAAAATTTGGCCTCAATTGTTCATCTTAATTTGATTGTATTTCATTAAACACCAAAAATCATTTATCTTCCTGGTCACTCAAGTAGAGAATTGATGACAGTCTGTGCTTAATTATAGAACAGTCTGACATAAACTGATATCAAATCACTTTATGTCTGTTAACTAATGAGATAAAGCAGATACGCTTACTTCTCTCTCTTGATTTTAGTCAGATGTTGGAATGAATATTTAAAGCAACTGCTTAAGTAAATAAAAGTGAAGAGCTGACTGATAAGGCCATTGCTGAAGAAATCCTTTAGGAATATCAGTGACAGACCGGGTGGAACATCACTTACAGTCCTGACCCACATTTGGTATAATAGCTGATCTTTCCCCCGTTTGAAAAATGAAGCTCTTATCCATCTACCATGCTTTTAATTGAGAAAGGAAAAAGGACTGGGTACTGTGCAAAAAAATAACCTTGTGAAATAAAGACAATCACCTGTCAGTACTGGCAGGAGCTAATTTAGTATGTCTAGTGATTGCTTTTTCTAATTGTAGATTGGTTCAATTGTATCTTGAGACTAAGAAGTGCTAGAATACCATCATTAATTTCTTAGAACAAAAAACGAATACCAGTGCATACTATGCTATTATGATCTCCGCTGTTTACTCTGAGGATCACCTCTACTTAGATTTGAATGCTTTACACTTTAACATATCCTTAGAGCAAAAAAGTAATAGAAATAAATCCATTAGAAAGTTCTTATGTATACACACACACATAAAACAAATATCCCAACAGAAAAGTAACCATGAAAACAGATCTGCTTGCAGAAACATTTCATAGAAAATGTGTTTATCAGCCCTAGTGTGTATTTATAAGCTAAAATAATTAAAATACATTATCAATTAAAGAAACAGATGTAGATGTGGGAAAGGAGTACAGCATATGTTTAGAATTAGGTGAACATGTTCCCATTTGTGAAAGATACTTTGTCAACATTTTTTAAAATGTAAAGCCAACATTTCATCCACGATTATTAATGTGGCACAATCTGAAAAACTTACTAGGCAAAAGTCTTATTGAGTAGATCTGCTCCACATATGTAGTTGGTCCAAATGTACTTACTTAAGTGATAAAAATAAATTGTCACCCCTTTTTACTCCTGTTAGCTCTGCACAATCAAATACAGCAAAAAGGAAGTGAGCTGCACTCTATTTTAACTCCTGCACCACCAGCAGATGATGCAGTTGTTGAAGCCATATTTTTTATTATACCATACAAGCCAGAATGAACAGAAAGAACACAGCTTAATTATGCAGGAAGGCACGACGCATAGGATGTGGTTTAATTAGGCGATGGCTTTATTAACTCATCTGGCAACATTATTGAACAATATGTCATATAGGGTAGGTCATCATTCTTTCCTTGAGTGTTCCAACATATTTTCAAGTTTGCTGTCAACTTTCCCCCATTCCCTAATTCCAGCTGCTTTTCGGGGTCTTACCATCTTCTCCTCATACGTACCCTCTAGAGTACTACCTGCTCAGTTGCCACGGTTTGAACAGAACCTCTTGGCCTAGCCAACTGTGCCATTAAAAAAAGGATGCAGTTCCCAGTGCGTGGTCACCCTCATAGTGAAAAAAAATGTGGCACTCAGATGTACTCTCCCATGTTTAAGTTTGCAGCTATTGCCTCTTGTCCTTTAACTGGGCACCACTGGAAACAGCCTTGCACTGACACGTTGTCTAGAAAGGCTGAAGTCTCCCAACTTGCAGATATTTAAAGATGCTTGGGCATCATCTTTTCTATTCTATCCAAGGTAACTGCTTGAGCAGGTAACCTCCAGTGCTCCTTTTCAATCTAAGCCATTATGTGATTCACAATGCAAACATGAATTGGGTCCTAAGTTACAAAATGAGTACATTTCACAGGTGGTCAAAGGGTAATACATACAATATCTCACAGAAAAGCTGCCATTCTCATTTTTATTTCTTACTCTTTTCAGTATTGCTGCAAAGTGTCTGAAAAAGTCAAAATTCACATTTTTGTAGCCTTTAGATCCTGAAGAATTAGTGACCCTTTGTGTGGATAAAGGATAAAGGAATACAACTGGCAACTG
This sequence comes from Excalfactoria chinensis, assembly GCF_039878825.1. Taxonomy (NCBI): domain Eukaryota; kingdom Metazoa; phylum Chordata; class Aves; order Galliformes; family Phasianidae; genus Excalfactoria; species Excalfactoria chinensis. The sequence continues at coordinate 39,287,641 of NC_092829.1, read as the reverse complement.
CTTAAGAATCCTTCACTTACAAGTTGCTATCCTGAAGTAATTCGGCTACCAGCTACCTCAACCTCGAAGCCTTATCTATAATTGTTGGCAATAATTTTTTCTTTCTACTATTTACACAAAAATTCTGTGTATTCCATTTAAATGCAAAGAAAACACTGTAAGCACTTGTTTGACATATAAAACTGGTATCTAGGAGCCAGCTTTAGATACTGCCTTACCGTTTCTCATATAAAACTACAGTAGCAACAATGTACTTCCACATGCTCAGATTTTTTAACTCTCTGTATTTTCAGTGAGGTACATTTAAAAGACAACGATGTCTGGCACCACAAGCATAATTTTGATTAATAGACAAAACAGTGTCATCTAAAGTATGCACACTTTATTAAAAAGAGTAATCTAATCTTAGCCTTTATTCTGTTAAATCAGTCATGTGTGACCCATTACTAACCCACTAGCACGGAATGTAACTCGAAAGCCAAAGAATTATTCCCACCATATTGTTTATCAGAGAACAGGAAAACAGGTATAAAACATATGTTCTTGTTTAATCATTTTAGTTGGTAATTTATTGACAAAGACACTAAATTTCTACATCTCTCTTCATCTGTTAATTGTAATTATTTTTCCTTATGTTTGCATCATTAGCATATCCTATCTGTGTACATGTACACAAAAATAACAAATTACCACAGAAATATAAAACTTGGGAAATACTTAGTGAGTCACTGAGCAGAAGTATGATAATAGAATAAATCCTTGCACTATTTTCAGATACAAAGCTGAAAATCAAATACTTTTCGTTTTAATCCTAGATAACTCGCCTGAGGCCTACAAAAGTTGCTAGAAAAAAAGGAAGAACTTAAAATGAGGGTACTAGATTTCTGGACATAAAAATTCATAGTCCAGAAAAAGATGGCATTTGGACATGTTTGGTTTTTTTTTTTAGAATTTAGAAAATACTTTGAGATAACCTTAGAAGAGTTGCATAATAAAAGTGCGTTCAAGTTGGAACAGGAAATTGTATAGACTCATTCTATGGAAAGAACAGTCCCTGTATTTTAGGCTTTATTTTGTAATTTATTTGTCTAATATCTGGTGAAAGTGCAGATGGATACTCAAAGATATTTATTAATGTCTAAAATGTGTTCAATGTGATCTGTAGAGGAGAGGTGCTACTAAAGGTCCAATTATGGCTAATCTGAATGAAAAATACAAGTACTTATGTTCTTGCAAAACATCTTTAAGACTTCTACCACTGCTTCCTCCACTTCCTCCCTCTCCCAAGTCATTTAAGACAGTAATTTATTTTAAAATTTTGGTTGCTTCATCCATGAACTTACAAATTGGTTTCCATCAGCGAGACTGAGTTTAGTAGGAGGAGATGCAACAGATCTTTCCTTTCTTACAGATATTAAGTCCAGTACATGTGGAACAAAAGACAATAATAAAGATTTCCCTAAATGATAACTTCTGAATAGATATTAATTGATAAATCAAATTGTTTCTCTCCAAGTAGGATTTCTCTGAAAAGAGAAGGCTATTCTAATCCAGTAAATATACTTACACCTCTAGGAAGGCTACTATGCAGCATAAGTAAAATAAACAGGATTCTATGGTTCTCAGAGAGCATAAAAAGAGATGCATTATGAGTTGTAGTGAAATCTTTCTAGCTATTCTAATCATTAGAGCTATAAGAGACACAGTTATTTATTCAAAACAACTTAAAGCAACTCCAAAGGTCCCAGTGTGATGTTTTCACTTCTAATTTTCATAAAATGTTGTTAAGAGTGGAATCAAACTAGTTAGTTATCAGTCTTGATGCTGGCATAAATGTGACTGGAAATGCACTATTTGTAATTACTTGAAAGGAAACAAATTACCTTTAAGAGGAAAACCATAGGTAGAAATTGCAGAAATTAGATGTCTTAGGCTGCTCTTATAAAGGAGAAAAAAAAAAAAAACCACAACAAAATCAACCTACTACACACACACAAAAAAAAAAAAAACACCCAGCCACCCACATTATTTAGCTTGCAGTCTATGTGAAAGAATATTTAAACAAAACAAGGGCAAAGATTAGTGGAACAATGGATTTGGACACAATGATCAAGATATGTTTTGTCTATAATTTCTATGAAATTTTCCAGTAACAAATGACTTTTAAACCTGAATTTATCCCAAGCCTGAGTTTTTGGAAACACTTTGGCAGATAGAGGAACTGACTCATGCTGGACCTTCACTTAAAATTCCTCAAAATCAGAGCTTCAGAGTTAAAATTAGAAACAAGGCTCATTATAAAAATCTCAGGTATTAAGCATGTTTTCGGTCCATCATAATCAGTATAGTTTAACTTGTATTTTGGTGGGGTTGAGAACCTGTGTAAGGATTATGATGAAAGGAAACATATTAAGGGATAATGCAAATATCTAACTCTATTGGAACTTAAATCTTTTAGGAAAACAGACCAGCTTTTTTCTGGCCCAGAGGAAATGTGAAATTTTCCACAGAGACTTTCCTAACAAAATAATTTCTTTATTTTTTTCCTCCAGCTACTCCTACCTGCTTAGCGACCGTACATGTGGGATAGGCACAGTTGAAGTGGCATTGTCCCATCTAAGTCAATGCTGCTATTGTGTTTTATATCAGAAAAACAAACAAACAAACAAAAAAAACTACACCAGGAATCACTTTCAGTATGGTTCGGTCAGTTACCATGCATCTCTAGACACCAAAATAAGAAAGGACCAATGATATCATTGACTATTTTATCCGCCGTCTTTATAAACGAGCAGTAGAATTTTTCCTAGAAGTTGAATTAAAATAAATCATGTTACAAATTCCAACTAGTGAGTTTGCTAGTTCCTATACTTGACTGTTAAGTGAAGTACTTTCAACATCAGAATACCAGGATCTACATCCAGGTAAGAGAAAAGAACAGCAAAATTAAGACTGGAGGACAACTAGTCTATAAAGCATGGTGCCTGCAATGCTCTCTCTATCAAGTGGAACAGGAAATGCTTAGGAGAGCATAGGACAAGTTCTTTTTACTAAATGATAAAAAGGAGAGACTACTGCCAAATACAGCAGCTGTCCTCTAGCCATAACCATCCCTATTAGCCATACGTTGGGGAACACATGTTGCTACCATTGCTAACTTAATTTTTCTTAGGGTCGAAGAGATTGTCAATAATGTCAAAACGTTTACCTTCCTGAGAGGCATTGTTCACCATGACACAGTTTTCCACAAATTTCACAATTTTAAACCAAAATAGTTCCCTTTGCTTTTACTGTACAAGAAACTGGCAGAAGATATCTTGAACCCTGAAATGTCTCCACTCCACTTCTCATACTTGGCTTAATAATAGGAAAACTAGGTCATTTCAAATGTAAGAAATTAATAAAAAAAAATAACCATAGCAACATCATATCCCCCAAATACTTAGAGCAGTAAGTTCTTTTTCCATCTAAAAGTACAACTGGCCTGCTTTTTATCTCTCTGAGGGACAAAAGGACAAAAACATTGCATTACTCTTACATCCTCGGTGTCTGTCTTTCTTCAGTATATGGGCTCTGACACAGGCTTCCCAAGGCAGAAATCAGTGAAATAAAGTTTCACTGCTCTTGCAATCTAGAAAGCCAAGAAGCTAAATAAAGGATCATCACCTAGCAGCATCACGCTATGACAGAAAGGAAATCTAAAGTCAAATTTTCTCAATCCTTGGCTTATATTTAAACTACCAGAAAATCCTCATTACCAAGACAAACAAACAAACAAAAAACGAAAAACAAAACAACAATAAAAAAGCAAGTTTAATAATCATGATATGTTCACAGTAAAACTTACTTAACATACAGAATATATTACTGAGATGTCCTCATGATGGAGAAGGAAATTTAGCCATATATATTAACCATAAGGATAAGTTTTTACACCAAAGACAAAACTTTTTCAGGCACAGAATCAAATTTTTTAAGTATCCTTTTCCCATTTTAGTATTTGTATAGTAGTACATGCATGCATGAACATACTCATATTTACATATGGAATTAATGCTACAGGTAAAAAAAAAGAGACTAAAAAGATATCTTATGTAAACTTAATTTTAAATGGCATGAATTTCCACACTCCTCTGCTAGATTTCTTGTCAAAGTTTCATATTTCTCTTCAGGAAAGTGACTGCTGTTGAGTGATGATATTTACTAACATCTAATCCATCTAATCTGTGCACAGCCATGGGTAATACCAAACTGTTCAATCCTCTTTCTAGGTTCCTTTGTAATGACCAAATCGGCCAAACTTTATTCATTATTGTTTCTCTGCATGGGAAGATTAACAGCTCATTGACTCTTAATCCACACAGAGAGAACAATATTGTTGCTCATCAGCTACTAATTGGAAGGAAATAAAAATTTAAAAGGTGTGACAACTTCCAAATAGGCGATGTAACAAAGGTTCTTTACAGGCACTGTGAGCCGAACACTTTTCATAGTATCCAAAGTACAGTCTCCTCAAGGGTGGACTTAAGTAGCTATTTTATAGGAGCAGAGTGTACAAGTATTTTTGGACAAAGCATATAATTTTACCAGGTCAATAATTTTACTTTCTAAAAAGAAAAATTACAGGAAACACAGATGTATCAAAATTGACCTAACTGCCTTGAAATACAGCAAAGAAACAAAATCAACAACAAAAAAGGGAGGGGCCTAATATCTCCTCTTAGTAACAAAAAGCCACTGCATCTCATGTTCCCACAAATTATTCAGCATCTTTAAATATGAAGTAGGATTGCTTCAGAACTCACTATTTCCACTTTGCCACCTTTTGCATACCAACTTAGATCTGTCTCCACTCAGTAGCTTAATCTAATGTCATATTACACATCTGTATAGCTGTAGCTATATCTATATCATGACTTAGTCTTTCTGAACCTTTCTTGTTTTCTTCAGCATAAAATAATTGAAAGCAACATTTTTCAGAAAGCTCGGGAAAAAAACAAACAAACAAACAAACATCCAAAACAACCCCAAACCACACAAAAAAAGAAACTCATGCACCTTCACCTTTTATCAGGTACCCAGAAACATTAGTCACACAATAATATTTAGGGACCTCTGCTTTGATAAGTACTTTGCATTTTGTTCATGTTCCCTTGGTTTGTTACCTGTTCATTAGAGATCAACTTGTATTCATGAATCAAATGAATGTATTCATTGTATTCACGAATCGAATGAATGAACAAGAGTGATATTAAAAACAGTAAATTGTCATGAAACGGTTTAATCTTTTCCTTACTTTATGATTATTTTTGGAAAGGAAAAGACCCTAATCCAGGGAATCCCTTAGCCTAAAGCTATCTGCTAAGAAAAAGTATGACATGAAGAAACAAAATCTAGAAATAGTAACAATGATGCTACTGCAGATGTTCTGTCCCATATTATATCCTGGAACCAAATATATATCATGTGGAGTCTGCATGTTATTACTATGCATATGTACTGTATACATGTGACATCCTCAAGCTAGAATGTGATGTGAAAATTGTTGTGGGAAAGAAACCAAAACTATTTGCAATTTAGCTGCAATAAAAACTACATTGAGTTACAGCCCAAACTGCAAGAATTACTCATGTCTCTTATTCTTAAAAACAGTCAAAACATTTTCAACTTCAGACAAACAGCAGTTTTTGAAAAGACCGTTCTATCAAAGATAGAATGTACAGTTCTGTTTGGTTTATCAAGAAAGTTTTATCTGGTAACAAGTGAGAAAGGGGATTTCAAATATCCCATCTCACTAAAGCACCTTTCTACTTAAATCTGTCTGTGCAAAAAGCATTCAAGAGGTTTGCTTTCACTCTAGTAAAGAAGATAAATTGTGAAACTTCAGACATTGCCATAAAATTAGATTTTCATCTTCTGGTCACATCAGCACGTAACATCTTGCTTGTATCCTTTTCAGTGGCAATTGAGAACAAAAATGTTCGTGATTATACACAAATATTTTCCTTCTCTCTCTCCCAGACCTGCTCACTGTTGGAGATTTAAGAGAAGAAATTTATTGGTATATTCCTGCTAATCAAAATTCATATGCTGTGCTAACTTCTACTGCATAACTTCCTGAATTATTAGCAGGGGAAACCGGTTGAGACAACGCCCATAAGAACACCATTTCAGAACAAGATACATTTTTGAGTAGCTCCCTTGAGCAAAAATAATGTGGGTTTTTTTCTTGTTTGTCTTTTTTAAAGGAGCTGCCATCTTTGTGAAGAAGACAGAAGAAACATTAAATAAAACCACAACACTAGAGTTCACAGGTATTTCAGCTAGGAACAAACCATATAAAACTAAACCTACAGAGATGTTAACAACAGCACAGCCTTTTCTCTAAAAAGCATCTTAGAATTTGTACTATGGTTTGATGACGTAGGGAGTTCCAGTAGCAATGTTGGTTAAAAACCTCTGGACTTTCTCTGGTTCTTGGCAAAGCTTGCCCCAGCCTCACTGTGTTGACAACTCATGGAGCTACACTGTGACTGAACCACAGAACCTAGAAAAACAATGCCTTCCCTTTCCCACTTCTTTTTTTTTCTTTAAAAAAGAGTTGACAAGTAATCCATTCTGACTTTCCACAAGAGACAGAAAATGGGAAGCAAATGCATCAAACCAAAACCGAGGTTCACAGTAGTATCCTCAAATCCCAGCGGGCCTTTTGTTCAGGGACTAACACTCGTGCAGTACGGTCTCTGCCATTTTGTATATTGTCAGCCTGAAGAAATTACATGATCATGTTAGACTACATCTCACAAAGCCCAAATCAGAGAAGATGACACTACACCTAAACAAAACAAACCATCTACTTCAGCTACTAAGTGTTGTCCCATGTTCTCTCCACAGAAGCTACTAAAATATATATTTTTTAATCCCCTTCTGCCCTCTCCAAGTGCCAGGACAACACAAGAAAGCAAAAAAAGGGATGGTCTGAGGAACAACAAGAAGCTTCAGTCAGGACCATTCCCCAGAACAGAAGGAAAAAAAATCACAACTGGTCAGTCCAATACTACAGGTAGTGTCCCATTTTCACCAAACACTGGTCTTTAATCAAGTCTAGAGGAAGCTAATTTTTCCATACAGTAAGCTATTCTTGTTAGGAACAGTTTAGAGAATAGTCTCTCATACATTAGCGTGAAAACTGAACATTCTCCTTTGAGTTCACAGCAGAAAGCGAGGAGGAGTAAAGAAGTAGGAAGATGTTAGAACTAGAGAGGAGTGGACAAGAAGCTTGGTGTTGAGATTGCTCACTGATTCTATACTTTACCCTTCATTTTATATTCTGATAGATGGAATGGCCCATCTTCATTCTCCTTACTGAAATATCTTTGTTGATGCATATTTAAAAACTCGTGAGAAGACAGCAGTCAGTCCCAGGAACAAACTGTTAACTCAGATACAACCCCATAAATGACTACCATTGTAATCTAAATCTTAACAGGTAGATAAAGATGTCTTCAATGGTACTTTAATTGGAGCTACCTCCGAAGGTTTATTCTGATCTGAAAAACAAAGTATTATGCTTTCTGAATACTGGTATAACATGCAAAGAATTAGTTAGTGATCTGGAAGTAAAGCAGTTATATATCTTCAAAGATTATTCTTGTGGACCTGCAAAACTGTTCTTTAACAGAAGTCTGTTGGCCTTTTGGAGAGTTGCAGCCTGCCTTTGGACTGGCAGATGGGCCTGGACACAGCCAGCTTACAGCGCTGAACTTTTCTTTTTGGCTGTGTTGAATATGATGTTATCAATTTACTGGGACAGCAGGTAGAAAATCAGCTATGGTAGCTTCTGGCAATATCAACCATGTTTCTGCTACAGTGAAGATAACACAGAAAACAGTCATGAGGTCATAGCCAAAGTAGAGACTATTTCTTTCTTACAGTTTATGTATAAAATAATTATAAACATGATCAACAACTGCAATTAAAGGTTCAAAATGTGTTTAACCTAAAAACACTTTTGCGTGTCCTGCTTTCCTTTCCCTCAGAGGGTCAGTAATAACCAGAATGAACTACAGCATTGTCAGGAGTCACCTATTCTGTGGTCCCAAGCTGCAGTTTTACTTGGAGGAAAAAAACAAACAAACAAAAAAGGAAGTTATTTTGCAAGATGGCATCGTTACTATTGAAAGTTTTCTTTTAATTAAAAGTAACTGGCAGTGACTTCAAAGAAGGATAATTATACACAGAACTATCTGTCAGGAGAACACTACTTATTGCCATACTCTGGGAAAAATATGTCTGAAGCACAAAGATAGGAAATAACTATATGTTTTGAAGGGAGGGGTTGTTTTTGTTTTCAGATTCCAGCTATATAAAAATCTTACTTAAGGAGGTAAGTCTGAATTGACCACAGCATCCACTTACTGAGAACGTAAGATAAAGATCTAAGACGTTGTATCCTACCTACAACCTGCACGCAACCCTGGACAGCTATTAATGCAGGCCCACGAGAACATAAACTTTTAACATTATCACATGATTTTTAGTTATATTTTTCCTAAGCCTGCTGCATGTAGATCAAGTGCAGAGTATACAGGTGATAACAGAATGCTGCGTAGGGGAGGGCGCAGTGCAGTGCTAACTCCACTTCTGGCACCTGCCACACACCCAAACTGATACTGCTGTGTATAAATGTTACCTGCGCTCCTGCTGCTCAGTAAGTAAAATGTATTAACTGCCAATAATAATATTTCAATACATCTACACACGTGAGCCTGTGAAGACATGCAGTTTTTGTTATTATTTAATTATTAATTGTTAATTGTCACGGTTAAGCCATGACATTAATTGTGCACAGTATACTCACAAAGAATTTATAAGTTGGCCATTTTTTTCCTGTGTGAAAGTAACTTAAGTGAAATGTTTTACGATAAAATATAAAACACAAATAATAGTCCAAGAAAAAAACAGCATATATGTAAAAAATGTCAGAATATATATTTCATCACTGGAAATAATTTTAAACATTCTCATGGAAGCTCAGCTTTACAGTTGTGAAAGGAGTAGCAAATATAGGATTGCCAAAAAAAAACTGTCTTAGTTTTAGCTAGCATGGAACTGTTTTCTTTAGAGTGTCTGGTGTGATGCTATGTTTCAGTTCTAGGAGAAAAACAGTGTTGACAACAGTCCATTGTTTACAGTTTGCTGCTAAACAGTGCTGTACAGAGCCAAGGCCAATCTCAAAGAAAGGCCCAAGGGGCTAAGAGGGGACAGAATCAGGACAGCTGACTCAAACTGGCTAAAGGGATATTCCACATCATATGACATCATGTGGAAGGAGTTTTGATGGATGTGGGAGTTCATCTGTTTCTCTTCTGCGGTTTGGGGCTGGGCATTGGTCGGGGGTGGCAAGCAATTGCCCATGCATCACTTGTTATAAACATTCATATATATATATATATCAATAAGATAGCTGAAAACATTATTGTTTTCCCCTTTTCTCTTTGTAAATGGTTACATCTCAACCCACAAGCTCTCTTTTATTTATTTATTTTTTCCTCAATTCTCTTCTCCATCCCACTGGGAAGGATGGAGGGAGTGGATCAAATATGTGGCGCTCAGACACTTGCTGGGTTAAAACACAACAAAAACAAAACTGATCAATAAGACTTGTATTTTCTATGATAGACAAATGAAACACTGTGTGCAGCAGTGGATTTTTTAAACATAATTACTGGAATAAGTGACCACCACATCTGCAGTGTTCATGTGCCAGCACAAAAAAATATAGTTGCTATCAGAAAATACACTCAAAGAAAAGTTTGATCTTCTCTGTTAACAATACTCTAAGATCTGTCTTACCAAAGGAAAACATCTCTCACTTCACATTCCCACCTTATTCATGTCATTGCATTTTGGCAGTGCATTTTGTGAACGGCCATTTTCAAAGATAAAGCACAGGAAGAGTAAAATTATATCAAAAAGCTCTGATAGCCACTGCTTCTGAACCAGACACTGATGTGGAATTTTCATGAAAACAAGGGCAAATATGTCAGAAATTTTATGTCTTAGTTGTTTTCTTTTTTTTTTTCTTTTTTTTTTTTTCCTAATGATTTAAAATGAGATATTAAAAAAATGGAAGAAGTTTTGTTATCTGTATATATTAACTACATTATTGTTTATGCAACCCAAGATAACTCACTTGCACTCAACAAAGCCCAGGTAAAAAGACCTGAAGATGGTCTGAAGCATAAAATAAATAATCCACTTAAATTTAATTTATAACTCCCTACATTTTCTACCACATGTTCTATAATCAGAACATGTTCTCTGTATACATTGTTCTACAGTAAGAAAGTGAACACTATTTTTTTTTTTAATATATGCATAAATCACTCCAAAAGTAATGCTTCCTATTTATTTCTATAGAAACTGCAGGTGATAGAAAGAACACAACATTAGATAGAGCAAGGTCTCAGTTACAGAATGCTGTCATTCAACACAGTCATCGACATTGCACATTCTAGCTAGTGATGAACAAGAGTCTGCAAGCCATCCTTGTAAATACCTGCATGGCTGTCCAGAATGTGGCTTGTCTTTCCCATTGCTCTTGTTACTGCTGAAATGCACCACCCACAGCCTCACTGTGCTCATAGATGTGTTCACATCTACTGTTTGGTCTACTGATTTCTGAAGCGTTCAGCAATCATAGATGAACATCAGTGGGAGAGAATTTTCTTTTCATGTGGAGTAATTAAATTCCACGACTTTGTTTCACCAGCACTTCCGTGTCAGACACAACTTTGTCTGAATGCCCCTCTGCTGCCATCCACCACACACTGCAACAAAATGTAACAGCGCAGTAGCAGGAAGGTTCAATCTCTACTGCTACACCACCAACATCCATCTCTGACACTGTGGGCCAACATTATAAAATAGGAGACACTGCTTTCAGAGCAGTCCCTGTATTTCTTATTTAAGGCAATAGATTAGCTTTGTCTAAGTTGAAAAAAATCAGCACACTAAAAGCAGATGTCAAACTTAGAAGACGCAGCTGAAGGCAGTCATATGAAAGGAGCAAGAAGAAAAGGTGCACTTTGTAGAACTACTTGCAGGAGATAGTATATTTGATATATTTTGCGTGATTTATTACAGACATAAAAAGACCTATTTGTTAAAAATTAACATTAAGACTCATGAGAGATCAAGAACAGTGAAAGTTCTTATCTTTCAAAAGATTCTGACTAATAAAAGGACAAAGAAAGATGTTTTGATGGACTTGTCTTAACTCATAAATGCCTTAATTAAAATAATATGAAAATTATAAAAAAGTTTGTACCTAAATTATTTTACCTGTTGTCCTAGACAGCATCTCTGTAAATATACATTAGGGTTTCCAGCAGGAAAACAAAGGCTATGTATTTTGTTTTATCTGCATATTTGATAGCTGTTTGGTTTAAATTTGTTTCACTAGATCTCTACATAGCACGGTGTAAGAGTGCATTCTGTTTCTCATCTCTTGGTAAAGTCTATAGACAGTAAAGAGAGAGGACACTGTATTTATTTTTTTTTAATAGAAAAATTATCATAAATCAGCTGAAGGTGGCACACATTAAAATGCAGAGAATACCTCAAATTCTTTTAATGAAGTGAACAATGCACTTTTCACACTACAGTAAATTTCAGCTGAGATAATGAACGTCTTTTGAAATTTTTCCTTCCAGACTGTATAAGAAAAATACAGATTAAGCTGCTGAAGCAGCGTCCAGAAGCATTTTGTTACCCTTGACCTTGTCTGAATGCTTATTTTCCAGAAACTCTTTGCCTTCTGAGAACTTCCTAGAAAAATACATTAACAATGAGTTCTGGTCTGTATCATCCTGCAGTATCACTCTCATCTTGAATGGAAAGAAAAACAAAAATGCTTACATGCATAATCCACAATGGCATTTTCTTTTTATTCCCATGGTCTTTAGTCTTGGTTAATACACTTATCCAAAGAACGTTGGAATGTCAACAGTTTTGCATGAAACAAGTAATAAAGCCTCCTAAAAGAAAATAAAAGGCTGCCCAGTTCTCCCTTGGTTTAACTAGCTAATGAATTTTGTATTTGTTTTAATAAACCAATCAGTTAAAACTGTACCTGAGAAATTAACAATGCAGGGGATAGAAAAGGGGAGAAGGTTATTTACAGTTGCTCACTGCAGGTAATTCTGACCCTCAAATCATCCTTCTCTTACAATATTTGATAAAATATATTCCAAATAAAAGCCCCCTACACCCCTAGCAATCAGTGGCAATAGTTTCTGCTAGAACATTTCCACTAACCCAAGAGTGTAATCTAGAGCCTACAAAGTCACATCAGTTTGGAGGCCCTGAAACAACAAGTCTGCTTATCACTGTCTGCACTCTCTTCAGCCACAGATTCTAATGTTCTCTTACAGGTAAGGATAAAGCAGAGGTGACAAGCTAATACAACTAGGACACTACTCCTCCTATCCACTCTTTTGTCTGAAGGTAATTTCATCTTGTATTCCCTTCCTGACTCCACCTACTCCAACTGCCATCATCCAAAGATATTACATGTCTTGGATACTCATCTTTAAAAACACATACTATTCAATTAGGAACACAAAGTTCTCCTAAGGAATGACACAATGCCTTGATTTAATGCATGTTTTGTTTCCAAAACAAAAGTAAATTGACCATGACATTCTAGAAGCTAATACTCAAATAACGGACTGTTGCAGCAGCCTGCTCTGAACATGCTTTCTTAAAGCACGCACTTTGCTACATCAGCCTGTCCCAAAGGTTAATACTGATTGTGTATCATGATCAACATTAGCAAAGATAGACCATTCATGTTTTGCATCCATACTTTTAAACTCTAATTGGAGCAATTCTTGATTCTGTTTGTATGAAAGTTGAGGATGCAGTTAGACCTTCCCTCATGCTCAGAGTTCATTCCTGTGTAGCACTTATATCATCCTGCTCAGGGAGTCAGAATTTTCTGGCCTATACTTAAGCAATGAGAGCTGACAGTCAGCGCTTTTTTTTTTTTTTAAAGTGCATTTTCAAAAGATTATTATATACCTTGGGTAGTGTAACAAGGCAAGAAGCTGAAGACGTTCCTTTAAATGTATTTTTGCTGTTATAAAATAGAATTTATAAACAACAAAAAAATATGAAGAGAGTCAGACTACTGCACTTAAAGGACATTACTGACATTGCTGTGACATCACTGACAGTCTGTCATGAAGCCCTGTGTTCAGACTTTTAAACCAATTCCATAATTCAAAATAAGAAATTTGCCTTCAAAACTTGCATCACTGTTGTAGTGATTATCTGCAAAGGACTCCCTACCTAATTAATTTTCAAATCTTTTAAATGAATCTAGATATAACCAAAGTAAGGCTTTGATTATTTTTGCTTTAACAGTGTGAAGTAATCAGAACTTTAATATGATTAAGTAAGAGTGGTCTCTGCACTCAGCATTTGATCTTGAGTCAATGAGTCAACTACTACTAAAAAGGATAAAAGAATGAAGCAATCTGTAGAGCTTTTGTTGAGATTAATCTCAGGACTTGAGCTCACTTTTTGCATTCTCTACCTTTAATGCTAAATAAAGCCTATCAAGCAGATTGTTAGACTGATGAATCAGTTGATACAAATCTCATCAGCAAAATAAAAAGGAAATTATTTAGCCAATATTTTCTTCATCAAGAAATACTATCTACATACAGCGATCTGTGCTCAAATGTTCTTCTAGCCTAAGCTTGAGATCTATTTATCTCAAAAAGGTGTAGTGTTCTTTTTGTTTGTTTGTTTCTTTTGAACAGAGGAATACACAAAATACAAAATTGCTTCCAATCATATATTCAGTTAATACATAACTGTGCACTTCTCTCATGCCTCTCTTTTGCTATGAAAAGTTGTTCTGAAAGTAATGCCTCCTATTATTTCCATGGCAACTACAACAGATACAAAGAGCTACAGCACTCTTCGGTAGAGGAAATCGTCAGCTACACAATACTGTTTTTCAACAAGGTCACTACTGTTAGTCTATGCATTTTTCCAGTGATGAACAAGAGCGTGCATGCCATAGTAGTACGTGACCTGTTTCACAGCTGCTGTGATGGTCCTGTTGCCCATGCAACGTTTTACATCTTTCTTCAAGTCTGAATAGGTAGAAATCAGAAGGTGCCAATCACAACTATATCATGCATGTGGTAGAATCATTTGAAGTGGAAGGGACCCTTAAAGGCCATCTAGTCAAACTCCCTTCAATAAACAGGGACATCTGCAACTAGATCAGATTGTTCAGTACCTGGTCCAGCCTGACCTTGAATGCCTCCAAGGACAGGGTAATCACACGCACAGATATAGGTTGGGCAGAGAATAGCTCGAAAGCAACTCTGAGGAGAAGCATTTGGGGGCATCAGTTGATGAAAGATTCAATATGAGCCAGCAGCATGCGTTTGCAGCCCAGAAGGCCAACCATGTCCACAGTTGCATCAAGAGAAAAATGACTAGCAGGTTGAGGGAATCTACATGTATATTTTCTTAAAAGAGATTTATCACAGTCCAGTAGAGCTGATTCTGTACCACAGAAAGTTCCCCAGTGTCCAGAATTATCACATTCATAACATTCTTCTTTTCAAGCATCTTGGATCAGATGCTCCATAATTTGCAAAACAAGGAGAAGAATCAGCATGACTTCGTAAAACATTGTCATTACCTCATCATTTTACACAGGATAGTGCATTTCAGATTCAGTCTGAACTACGGAAAAAATGCCTAATTTCGGATCTTGTCATTTTAAGCCCTGAGTATAATATACATTATGCACAATATTGAGCATCTATTCACGTGGGACTACGTACATCAGTTACCACTCAGGTATGAAAAATGTGTATGGTTCAAAGCCTGGCTCTTAGTTACTTCGTTCAGACATGAATTTAATACATTTTCAAAACAAATTTTCATCTGCATGACTAGTGATCTAAAGACATCACCGTAACACACATTATGAATGCAAAGTAAGAGTCTTGATAGTTTACTGTACAACACCCCACTTCAGAATTCTGCAATAAATACATTTTAACCTTATTTTTAATGTTTCATTAACATCCGTGGTATGTCTAAGCTGAATTGTATTTTCGAGCAGAATACATTACCTTTACATTGGACGATGTGATGAATTTATTTTTCTGGATTTTTTACTCAAATAGGAACCAGTGTTCCTATATGAGCACAGTGAGTAATCATGTGCAAAACAGGACCACCCAACATCTGTCTACATTTACTTGGAAGAGTTTTATACTCCTCTGCTATAGGACTTGTAGGAAATTTATGCCGAATACATGGGTGGGGTGGGATAGAATCCTTCCTCTTTGCTTAATCACATTCAGGGCTGAGCAATGATCCATTTTGTCTGGTTCTCTCCATTACTCTTTCTAAAATTAACTCACATCTGACATTATAACATATGTTAAATATTATGTAAGCGGTCTGTTCTATATTTGGTTTATTTAGTCATAAATCCTGGCATGCACACTAAAAAAAAAATAAAAAAAGAAATTAAAAAAAAGAAATAAAAGTAGCACTGGTAGGAAAAAAAAGCAACTTCTGCAAACAAAATCAAGTTGGTAAAAACTAGACACCAGAAGTACATAAAGGAGCTGAATTAATCCACTATAGTGAAGCTCGCAATATATTATCTGCTAGTGAAAATATTCTGCAGGCTAATATGTTCATTTACTTCATTGCAATGGAATTTTCATAATCTGGCAAGTGTGAAAATGATCTATTATGGCTACAAGAAAGATCTGGTAGCCTTTCTTAATAGGCTTGATTTTTTACTGGGGATTTTAAGCCTTCTCTGTAAGAAGCAACTTTGGCCAGTGCAGAATTTTGACTTGTTTTTCAAACATGTCTTCAAGCTTTCACAAACTTTTTTCAACTGTATTTTCATGAAAGCCATTCACTATTTCACACAAAATTCCCAGTGCTGACTTGCACAGAATCATGGAATGGCTTAGGTTGGAGTAGACTTTAAAGATCATCTAGCTCCAAACCCCTCCCATGGGCAAGGTTGCCAACCACCAGTTCAGCCTGCCCTTGACCACATCCAATCCGGCCTTAAATGCCTCCAGGGATGAGACACACCCACAGCTTCTCTAGGCAGCCTGTTCCAGAGTCTCACAAATCTCTGAGTAAACAAATGTCTTCCTAACGTCTTACTTAAATCTCTCCTCTTATAGTTCAATGCCATCTTCCCTTGTCTTACCACTATCCAACCACGTAAGAAGCAGCCTCTCTCCTATTCTAAGCTCCCTACAAGGACAGTGTCCCTCTATGTCTCATTCAAGCTGATTTTGGCTGAAATAAAATACAGAGGAACTAAATTATATATGGCACGCCATTTTCATTTTGAGGCCATTGACTGTTCATTATATCCATTGTTTTGAACTATTAAATAGCTGACAGTTTTCATATCACAATCGACTGCATTGCTGTAATGAATTTAGCCTCCATCACGCTATGGGGGTAAGAGATATGTTGCTATCTGTGCCTTAAATCCCACTTTCTAAAACAAGCCTAACAGCATCAGACACAGAAACTTAGTTCTGAAAGGAATTTCTTACCAAAGTGGTCTTGAAAGGGCAGACATGGACTGCTAAACAGGCAGGAGATTGTAACAGCACATACGTTATGACTTTCGAGGAAACAAAACCCAACTTACACTGAGGTGCCTAGGTATGTTCAGAGGAATTAGATCCATACATTCACCAGTCCTTTTACTGCAGCAGTTTCCAGGGACAAGAAGAGTTCAGAAAGTAGGATACTGTCTGAAAAGAGGGAGTTGTTCATGCAGCTCAGAACCAATTACGGAAATACCAGATATTCAGCTCTAGAAATAATTCCCCCCAGTAGCTCAAAAGACCTTGTTTCACAAGAAACACTTCCTTGTACATGCTCCAGAAAACAGCATATAATTTTCTCCAGTATTAATATCAAACCAATGTTGTAAAGCCCTTCCAAGGTGTTTTCTGGTGGTACAGGAGACTGATTGAATTGGTCCTGTTTCAGGACCATGGAGCAGCAATATTGCTGCAACAAGGGCAAAACTAAGATCAGTCACTGAAACATAAGCACCTTATTAACAAGCTGTAAAGCATGAGGAAGAATAGCTCAGTAACAGCTAATTCCTCCTCATAAAAGTCCTAAGCCAGAAAGAGCTGTCTTTAAAAGCTAGACAGGTAAATAAGACTTCTAATTTAGTGACAGTTACCCAAAACTACATTTGTATCCCCTTTATATCAGATTATTTTGTAGCCATAATTACCTCCTAATTATATGGTTATTTCTGAACAGGACCAAGTTCAAGTTACGTATAATTACTCTTCGCTTTGGTCACTGGTGCTTAAGAAAGTAACTATATGGCATTTAAAGACACAATTAAATTCTTGATTTTCATATGCCGATATATTCACACTGAGATATTCCCAAACAGCCACAGAAAAGCACTGCAAGAAGAACACTTGGTCTGACCTAAGAAAGCAGCAGATTGTGAATGTCTAACTACAGTGAAAGGATATCTGCATTCAGCTGCAGCTAAGTAGTTTGAAGGATGGCTTCTATTCTAAACTGATTCTACCATTTCAAACTACAGTAAAATATATAAAATTATAAATGCCGTCATTGCAAATGAGTAATCTTTTGCATTCTTGTAACAATTATATGACATACAGTGATCTAATCTGATGGCTCAGAGCAGTGGAGATAAGATTTTAGTCAGCACAGGAATGAGAGTTAAACATGAAATGCCCTGCTTTATTTCTCAACAGGAAGCTGGGTCTTCTACAATTGTTATTTTCCTGCTACCATGTGAGACACTTCAAATACAGCACATGTACACATTTCCCAATATTGGTTCAGTGGGTTTTTATCAACTGACCTTCCTTGGGCTATTTAACAAGAACAAAATCTACTCTATATTGCTGCTTAAGCTAGTTTTCCATTCCCTGGCTACTGATCAGCCGGAGGCACCAGAACAGACCTGTCTTTCTGAGCATGTAGAACATTCACAATATTATACTGACCTAACACTAGGCTATGCTGCTGTCCAGTGAGCTGAGTCAGAGGAAAAGGAGATAATTACCACAGAAGGAAGAGCAGACACTGAAGAAAGAGCCTTGGAAAAATAATGTTGAAGAGAAACAGACTGGAAGAACAAAAGAGTTAGGTACCTGGAGAGAGGAAAAGGGAAATGTCCTACTTTGTTAGAAACAGTTCTGCCTCCATCAAAAAATCATCCGCATCAACATATTTCATCTTATCAGAAAGACCAGGCATTCTGGTATTCTTCTGGTTCAACAACACAGCACACGATGGGGTAAAAACAACAACCAAACAAACCCACACTAAAGCTCTCAAAATCTTATAACCTACAATACTACAGGGGAAAAAAAAGATATTTCTTTTAAAGCACACATTTAACACATTATACATAAAATCATAGGAGGTATCCAGAATATTTCCATGACAGAACAAACGGAAAGAACCAAATTAAGACTGGGTGGGTAGTGTTAGTAGGGTGGAGTGATAAAGATTTAAGATTAGATGTCGCAAAAAGGAGCTGACTGCATCCTTGAAATAGTTCACATCCAGATGCTTTAATATTTATATATTTTTTTTTCCAAAGGTGTAGTATGCTTTTAAATAAAGCACAGTTTTTATTGAAGGAGTGGAATGCAGTAGAAATCAGGAGAAGGAGCAGAAGAGTGTCTCTGACCTGAAACACATTTGTAGCCTTTATTTTTTCATTAAAATTGCTCCCCTGACTCGGCATGCAATTAAGAAACATACATGAACACATAGTCAACATTACAAACACGCACAGGAGATTCAATAGTCACAGTCATTCCATAACATCAGCAAAGGTGACAGCTTTGAGGAACAAAATCACAACTCATTTGCTAGTTACTGAATTCAAAACAACAATGTTCTTTAACCCTAACAACATGATTAAGGAACAAAGTACACTCTCAATTGCAAAAAGGCAATACAGTTTAATTCACTGCAGGGCTTTAGCTAAAATTTCATTCTCCTGATTTCAGTTACAAGTCTCATTGAGCAGTTACTTTTAACAAAGCAAAGGATGCCTTGAACCTGTTTACCAAAGGCTTTCTTTACGCACAAAAATTATAATGCCCAACCATTCAGATGAAATAAAATAGTATAGACCATTCTTCCTCCACATACAGAGACACTTGTGCACATATGTACAAACATTTCTACCAGTCTAACTTTTCTAGCATTGAAAACTTTTTCATCTGTGGCATCCCTGTATTCACAGGTACGAATTATCGCAGCTGTTACTACTAAAAAAAATCCAAATAATCCTGCTGCTACCTTAATGAGCTACATCAGAACAATTCGAAAAGACTGCCTTCATCCATGTGAGAATACATGCAAGCTATATCTTAAGTCACAAATATTTCATTTTCCAACAGAAGCTTTGTTAAAATAAGGAAATAATTTTGCTGAAAAAAAAGGAACAGCGAAAATGCCCATTGTAACCAACTTGCTTAGGAGAGCCTCTCCAACATGATTAAGTCAGAGTATAAGTAAAAACACAGCTTTAGGAAGACCAAAAATGACAATTCTTATAGAACACTCAGGAAATGGTAAATTTCAGAACCATATACCTTGAAAAAAAGATAATGTTATTCAGTGTTAGTAATGTTCTACTTGGATATCGCATGCCTCAAAAGTCTAATATGCTAAATAGATAGAATTTTGACTAACAAAAGCTCAATACAGCCTTCAGCTGAAGTTCATCAGTTCAGGAAAACAGGCAAACCGCCTTTCAGCATTTCTCAGTTACAATTTCTATCTAATTATGATCATCTTCACAGATTTCCTATTTTCACTTGTACATGATACTTAGAGTATTGGATTCCTGTAGCACAGTACAGTAGAAATCTTTTTATGTTTGATCTCCCATTCACTTGTAGAGGAGAGGCTGGCTGAATAACAGGATCAAAGATTTCTCAACTTCTCCTTTTCTATGTTCCCGGATGACAATCCCACACTAGTGATTTTCTTTCACTGGGCACCAAATTAATTCATACTAGTCAATACCTGATCTGAATTTGTGTGGCTAATTAGCAGAATGTCTACAGGTGTAGAACAAGCATGACAACACGTTTTCATTTTCTAAGAACATTAAAATTCCAATAAGGTCAGGACTAACCATATTCTCAAAGGCAACTGATATTGCAAATACAGTCTTCTTTTGAATCTCACTGGCATTATTAAAAAGGCTTCAAATTACATAGAATCACAGAATCTCCCAAGTGGGGAAGGAACCACAGGATCATTGAGTCCAGCTCCTAACTCAATGCAGAATCACACAAAATTAAAGCCTTATGTCTGAGGGTGTTGTCTGGATGCTTCCTAAACTCCAGCAGCTTGGTACTGTGACCACTGCCCTCAGTAGCCTGTTCCAGTGTGTCACCACTCACATGCTGAAGAGTACTGTCCTAATTCACAGCCTATCTCTCCCTTGACACAGCTCCATGCTGTTCCCTCAGGCACAGTCACTGTCACCAGAGAGAAGAGATCAGTGCTGCTCTTCCACTTGCATCATAAGGAAGCTTTAAAAAGCCATCATGAAACCTTCCCTTGGTCTTCTCTACTTTAGGCTGAACAAATCAAGTGACCTCACCACTTCCCATACTTTCTGCCCAGCAGATTGTTCATCATCTCTCTACTTCAAATGCTCTCTAGTAGCTTTAGAACTTTATAATATTAGGGATCCCCAAACTGCACACAGTATTTGGAGGGAGGCCACACTAGAGCAGTGAGGTACAATCCCTTTCCTCACCAGCTGGCAGTGGTGGGTCTAATACAGCCCAGAGTACCGCTGGCCCTTCAGGCTACTAGAGCAGATTGTTGACTCACCATTCAACCTGATGTCAAACTAAAACTCCCAGATCTATTTTCATGAGATGGCTCTACATCCTCTTGCCCCCCAGTCTGTATTTATAACCAGGGTTATCCCATCCTAAGTATAAAATCCATCGGTTTGTCTTGTTAAACTTCATGCAGTTGGCAATTGGCCAGCCCACCAATTTGTAAAGATCCTCTGCAAGGTCTTTCTATCCTTGAATGAGTCAGCAGCTTGATATCATCTGCAGACTTACTCATTGTGCATTCAACTCCTGCATCCAGATCATTTATAAAAACTTTAAAGTGAGCAGACCCTATACAGTTGAGTGCAGGGGAAACCCCCCCCCCCCTAGTAACTCCACTTAATATAACCTCTTAAGACTGACTCATCACCCAATTGTTCTCCCATCATATCATGTACCTATCTAGCTGTATGCTGGACATTTTGTCCAGCAAGGTACTCTGGGAGGCATCATCATAAGCTTTGCTAAAATCAATAAAATCCTCAGATGACTCTCCTTGGTCAACTGGATAGTTCAGTTTGTCATAAATGAAATTAAGTGACATGATGGCTAGTTTGCACTGACTCCATACTGTTTTCATCTACTCAGAATGCAGAAAAAAATTAAGTGAAAGTCTGTTTACTTCAACACACTTGTGCACATGCAACTAAACAGCAGAAAGCCGTCAATTTACTGCTACAGTAAGCCCGAGCATTCAAAACTAATTGCGTCCTGGTCACCTTGCAATAAAATGAGATGGCTCAGAATGACCCCTAGAATGAGAATGTCAATAAGCCCTGTAAACAAACTTAGATATAGAGTAAGATACAGGAGAGCTATATTGTAGTTGAGCTTGCTAATATATTTTTAAAATAGATCATTAGAAAAGTTCAATAGGCTTCACGGTCCTTTTCAACTGCAAAACTCAAATCCCAAGTAAGTTGTTAAGAAAATGATTATTCATAACTTTCAGTATTTCTTATGTAGTACAATGACTAGCATAGTCTTGTAACTGTTATCTACCTTGTTCATAACCATACTATTGCTACAAATAGTGAAATATTTAAAACGAAAAGGGAGGAAAAAAAAAGAAATGTGAATAAAATTTAAATTACACCAAATAATAAATCAAAGACCTAAGCTCTGACATTTTGATTTCTGGTGGTCCATATGTTTTACATATTACAAAACCATCATCATAAACAATTCTTGCTAAAGAATACAATTCACATTCTTCCTAAACCATCCTATCTCATTTGTTTACGGTTTCCTTCTCAAAAGCTTCATTAAATTGAAGACTGCGTGAGCAAGTCGAAACAATTCATAAAGAAAAAAAGATCTCTATTAAATAATGTCAACATCAAAGGCAACAATAAGTAATCTTCTGCAAAGGGAAGGCTGTGAAAGCATCTTTTGAGCTGGTTAAAAACTGGCAATTATCAATTTCATTTTGACATGAATGAAAGGGAGGAATGTTCTGTACATGCTTTAATCTTCTAACATATTTTATAACAGAGAAAAAAAAAAAATCAAACCACCTTAAGATATTTTGAGTGAATATTTAAATAAGTCTATACAAGCACAAGCAAGTTTATGTAATTGAGAAGGATTTTACCTAATGTGTCTGATTTGTTCTTTAGTATTTGTAGCCCTACAGTTTTTGTTAGTAGGCAAAGATCTTGCATTCACCCAAACTGAAGACGTCAGTGAGGCAGAGGTAACCAGTGCAAGAAAATAATATGCCATGAAGCCTGCTCAGGGCTTGGTATGAGGTGCTGTTGCAAAACCAGCAGAGGAAAGAAACATCGACACTTGATCAATAGCAGACTCTTTCCAAAGACCTCCAGTTATCAATGAAGATGAAGTAAGATAAAGAAGGCATCAAGTCTTCATGGAATTTTACAAGGACTACACTCAGCTTTGATGGCCCTTTATGTACAGTGAATCTATCACTCCAGAAAGCAGCAGCCTTTCACATGAATGTGACCAATTTTTTGTTCAGGTCACAAAAAGGAAGTTCTAGTTTATTGCTGTTCTTTGACACCGATGCCCACTCATCCCTCTCATCTACCCCCGGCTCGACTTTAATAATGCACTCACGAGATACCAGCTGTAATATTTCACCATTCACAAAACACTATATTGTAGTAAATCTGTCTGAGAAATGTCCTTCTGGAAAGCTGATGAGATTGCTTTAAAACTACAGAAAATGCAGACATATTTAGTCAATTGGAAACCCAGAGATGGGCTTTAGAAAATTTGGAAATTTAGAAAAAAAAAATTGGTATTCATCTCACAGATCTGCAATGCTTCATTTAAAGCAATCACACTGAAGAGCTTATGCATCTAAAAGCTTCTTATTTTTTAGGCTTTATCAGACGGTTTAATAAAAATAGTATACTTCTTTAAAAAAACCTTACTAAGCAAAGGACAGTCAATCACAAACTGTTCATTGCAAAAATAAAAATATCCCAAATTTCACTATGCTTTTCATTAGACATTCAAAGTGAACACAGAGTTCTCTTGCAGAGAATACCCCATTTTTAATCAGTTAACATCAGCGCTTCCAAGAATTCTGAATGTTGAGTTTACGTTACATTTATGTAGGAGAAAAATTGTTTGAAGACGCTCTTCACTTCATATGGCAAATTTTGAAGGATGGACAGCATTCTTATAACAACTCTCATGAGACCCCACCTGGCAGTGCCACATTCTTGTTTTGTGGTCCTGTGTTGAAAGACATGGATCTATTAAAGCAGGTCCAGAAAAGAGACAAAAAGACCATTAATCAGGTTGTTGAGTATATAGAATAGAAGCATCCAGGAAGATTTTAGAGCAGCCAAAACAGGGCCTATATAAAAGGAAGGGAGAGACTCTAACAGAAAATGTAGTGATAGGACAAGAGGTAAGCTAAAAGAGGTTGAGAATGCACATTCGAAATGTATTTACTTTTCACTGTGAGGGCAATGAGGCACTGGAACAGGCTGCATAGAGAAACCATAGATGTCCCATGCCTGGAGCCATTTAGGGCCAGGTTAAGTGGGGCTTTGGGCAACCTGATCTAGTGGGAGGTATGCCTGCAAATCACTTCTATGATTCAATAATAATCCTTTTTTTCTTTTTCTTTATTTTTTTCCTGAATCTGGAAGACCAGTCTTGCAGAAGAAAAAGCAAAACCACTTTGTCAATTTATAGTCTAAGACATACCTTATTTTATGGTACGTCTGTGCATATGCATTCCAAATATTGCATTGGAAGCATAATCTGAGAAATTTATGTAAGCCACTCAATTCAAAAGTTCCACCATTTTATAAGCACTATAGTTAATATACTTTGAAAACTCTGTTTTATTCAAATCTGTGACCATTGTATGATCTAGGTCAAGAATTAGCAGTCACTCAATGTTGTCTCATAAACATATTCCAGTTTTCAACTGTTTTTTCTTTAACACCCTCTATATAATTACCTCCTTCTTATCTCTATGCACACTAATTGATTCTCTAAGGATCTACACTCCTATTTTATTTTTTATCACATTTGCCAGATAAAATGAAAAAAATGCAACAAATTCTTATTTCCCTAAATCACTCGACTTCATACACTATTCAGTGCTACGGTACTCACAGCTCCAATTAACATTTATAGATATTATTATTATTACCATTCACAGGTATTAATCTTCTAAAGGTTATTCCAAACACCCTTTCTATTCTCCAAATTAGCCACTTGAGGTTCAGGACAATACCATTTTAATTGTTTTCTTAGCACTAAAGACCGCAAAAAGATAATATTTGAAATATCAAATATTGGCAGGTTTACAGTACAGAATGATTTTTCATTTATCCCTATAGCAGTGGCTACCAGATTAAGGGAGGTAGTATCTTTGTAAGTTTCCCATTAAGACAGACTGTTTAAATGACTGGATCCTGTAAGTAAAAAAATTCATCACTGCCCCCACTTGTTACCAACTCTAATGCTATATCTAGACCAAAGCCTGGGTCTCACTTTCTTTTGTGCAGTTATTTATAGAAGTGTAGAGTGTTGAACCATTTTCACATTGACGTAGAGGTGTAGGTTAGGTGGAATACTGTAGAAAATATTTTAGTCACTAAATTATCTGTCTATTCCAGAATGAAAATGAAAAAGAAGTTGAAGACAGACAGATGCACAACATGTGGCTCCACATACTCAGTTTGAATAAAGACTATTCAAAGATGAAGGAAAACATCTTACAGTATTTCTCTGTAGTACTCCACCATGCAGAAGGAACACTTCAAACTCTTCCATGTTGCCTGGCCAACATATCTCTTTCTCACTTAAGAGACTAGAAAAGTTTTATTTCTTGGGCCAGTTAATCCTCATCTTCTTTGCCAAGATTGCCAACAAAGCTATCATCACAAAAAGAGCAAAGAACCATGCTGTAGGAGCTGGCATAAAACCATCAACTGCTTCCACATACCTCTTCACAGCTATCAGATGGAAGTAGTTTTGGGTTCTTATTGATTACTCCAAGAACTCAATTTTTGAGGTGGAAGGAAAAATTAGTCAAAGTGATGTTACAAGGTCTTACTAAAGCTTATCTCATGGCATTATCCAAAGGTCTGACAGTTCCATATTTAGTCATATCAGATTCTCTTGTTACTGCAGTATCTCAGTCCTTCACATTCATTTTTAGGTGGGAGTCCAATGCGTCAATGCCAGTAAGCATGCTAACGCTTGTTCACCGGAATCTGTAGTGCTGGCAAACATTTCACTGCAACTCTACTTAAGGTTCTCAAGTGTATTTCAGCACACTCAGGGTATTAGAGCTTTATATCATTTGAAAGAATCCTTTATTTTTAGTGCTAAATCAACAAAGCTGTTAGTGTCATTTTCAGTCAGACTGTCATCTACTGGGAATTCAAAATTACACTCAGCTGCAAACTATTGACACTCCTCTTAACAAAAAAAATGTTTTTAATAAATCTTTACATTAGCCTATGAGATAAAAAAAATCTTTACCATGAAATATACAAGTGTATAAGTGTTTTATGAAAGTTTTATTAACTTTACAAAAGAAGAATTGGCAGTGAACCATGAACATCCTGTACTCCTAACACGTGGTTATAAATTACATGTTCTTTCCAATAACATCTGAAAAAGAGACTGTAATTTAAATTTCAAAACCACTTGGCATACCTACTATATAGTGCTGACATGAAGTAAAGGGAGGATCTGGAGAGACTCAAACAAAGAGTGAAAATATAAAGACATCCTTAGCTAAAAAGCTGCTGATGAATACAATTCCTTTCCAGCTGGACAGGGATCAAGTACTTGCTTGTCATATCATTCAATGCACTGTTCAATCAGGGATTCTTCCTTTCAACAAAAAGAAAACTTAAGTGCTGCTAATCATCCCTTGTAGAACTTTATCTTGCAGATACCTTCTTTATGTCAGGATTTCTCAATGACCATTGCCAACAGTAGAAGGATCAAAGTTGTTATTAAACAAAAACGCAAACATGCCTTCACTGATGGGGAAAAGCAGTTATCTCCTGTTCTTGCATAGAAGATTCGCAGCTACTAGCAGCTCAATGATATTTAGTGGGAAGTGAAAAAAAATCCAAATGAAGACTCCGAAGAATAGAAAACACTTTCAATTTCTATATGAATATGACTCAGTTTAAGACAACTTATTTCTTCTAATTTCTAGTGGTATCATAGACACCGCTTCATCCATTTTAAGCATGTACTTTTAAAAATAATAAAATACTCAAAATTTATATTTTTGAACGGACTTACAGTTTTTCATCCCACAAACTATTTTCTGAAATGGTATAGTATTGTTACATCCTAGAAATGCCTTTAATATGTTTACAAGAAATTTGATTATTTGTTTATTTATTTATTTTTTCCAAGCAGATTGGGTAAGTAATTTTATGCAACTCATCCTCACAGCACTGTCTGGATAAAACTGGCTTTTCTGCCTTCCAGCGGTATGTAAAAACCCAGAGAGAAGCTAGCTGCCAGTGGCTTGAACAGAATGCAAGGCTATAGAGGGAAAGACAAGATGCAAATAATCACGTGACATCAAGATTGCTTAAAGACCAGTCCTCGGTACAAAGAAAACACAAGAGTACTCTGAAAAGAGCAAGTGAGAAACAAAGACGACATACACACACAGAGCCAACCCTAAAGCAAAACCCTAAAGCAGAATGGTGACTAAAAAGAACTTTCAGAAAGCGTACACATCTGCCTGCCAAATTTATGTCGGAATCGGATACTTCTACACTTGCTGCAGCCCCTTATACTGAAGTAATATGTTCTGAGAGCTGAGATACATCATCTGACCCTGGAAAAAGTATTCAGAAACAGAACTAGTTCACCGGACACTTTGGATCAGGTAGAAAGCCAAATGATAAAAAGCGTGAGTATTAGCCCAGAAAAATCTGCTGGGAATAAAGGTCAATGCATACTGACACTAGTCTAGAGGAATTAATTCCTGCCATGGTAAATCACAAACTGAAAAGCTGTAACAAAACTATGCCATCATACCATGGTTTTGCAATAATCTGAGGTGCAACTACTGTGAAAACCTGGACAGCCATTGAGAATACTTCTAATTTTTTTCTAAGCTTCTTAATATGATTGGCTTACAAGCCACAGAAAAAAGTGGAAATGGAAATATCATTTTTAGCTACCTGGATTCTAATGTGGTAGAAAACTGAAGTGTAATCAGCAAAACAGATCTTGATGTTTGTAGGTCCTGCAAATAACCAATGGTTATATGCATTACTTAATCTGAAGAGAGAAAAAATTAGCTAATTTTTAAATCAGTTTTAAAAATTCATGTCAGTCAAAGCTGAATAAGGTGTTGTTTTGGTCTGAAATAATTATTTAATTTCAGAATAAGTAACTTTATTCAGACTTAAAATACTTTGTAGTCTTCTAATGTACTGTAAAACTGAAGTTGTAGTTCTTTAAATATTACAATAGAACCATACGTCTTAAAAAGAACAACAAAATGTTATGAAAATAAATTTTGGTTTAATTTTTCTTAATTTTTCTAGAATTGTTACTAATTGTTATAAATTCTCATCACTCATGTAAACGTCATTAGTGAAGAGTGATCTCTGTCAAATCACTCCTATTAAGGCAGGATTTACAGGCTGAATATTCAGAAAATGTGATTCATGGACGTTAATCTATGACTAGAAATACGTGGTTTTTTTAAGCTGAGTTACAGGTTCATTAGAAAAAACTGTATGTTAATTTTGTTTTGATATAGTACTCAAAAGTTTTGTAATACAAAGAACTTTTTCTTGTGCTTTTATTCAAATATGTAACTAAAACAGAGAAAAAAATTGAATTTTCCTAGAACACAATTCTGCTATCATGCTAGGTTGCAATGGTACTGCACTGTACACAAGAATACTGGCTCAACTTCCTTAATAAGAATTATTCCTTTTAAGATCATATGTTCTATCCTGAGCATTAGGTGCGGGACTGTGAATTTTTGTTTGAATGATGTATGCTGCTAATGTTAGAGGGTACATTCATCAAATGGCACTGAAACAGTGACATAAGACTTATGTACAAATAATTTAATCCCTAATATAACCTATTTTATAATGACACGCAGTCTGTATATAAAAGACATTGTTTGATACTGAATGAATACTGAATTATCAGTATAACATTTCTCTTGGTTAATTCATGTCATTTACACTCGTGTAACCTTCACAACTGATGGCGTGGTTTGACAATGCAAATCTGATACTAACAAAACCAACTGAAATGTCTCTTGTATACATCAGTTTTTATGTAACTGTTTCACTTCTGAATTGCGGTGCTAAATTTCTATTTAGGACTAGTTTGAGAAGAATCAGAGAACTGAAAAGAAACAGCAAACAAGTAGGAATTGGTAGGGCTAAACAATTATAACATGGCTTCAGTCACGCTGTCACTGTAGCTTCCTCTTTTTAAATTTGTCAAGCACAAAACTAGTGAGCTTTCATGAGAGAACAATGATATTTAGACTCTGCTAAACCTCAAGACAACGATTTGCAGCTGCTTAAAGATGACACAATATGTCAACTTCAGTCTTCACTACTACAGTATTTACCATTTTATTGAATCTCTTTGGTATTTCTTAAGAAAAACAGATTAAAAATAAATATGAAAATAAAGCAGAAGAAAGCATTACGATAATCCAGGACCTGAGACTCTTGCAGTAAAAGAATTTCATTCTTGAGATGTTAAAAAAAACAACACCAAACCAACAATCTACCCTTGTCTGAAGACCTGTGAACCTTTGACCAATCAATTAATTTCCTCAGTTCTGAATAAGTGACACTCTGTACAAAGTAGAACTTGCCCTTCTATAAAGGTGGTAAAGGCAAATGTCATCTATATAGTGTGAATGTTGGATTACAAGGACACAATGTTAATCATAGATCACAGTGTTATGGTACAGGAGAAAAAAATAAAAAGAAGCAATGACAAGGAGAAACATGTACCACAGTTTAAAAATAAAACTCCTTTGCTTACAGCATGATGATACTAAAGTATTAGATACAAAGAACTTGTAAGTGAACTCTAATGGTTATATAATACACTATATAGAGTGCTACAAAACTAAGTTGCTTAATATGAAAACTAAACCCTTTTTAGAAATCTATGACAGAACAGCCACCATTAATACAGGCCAGAAAGAACACGCCTAGCTTGAACCATTTGCCTAATCCCACTATATTCAGTTATGTGTCCCATGGGTGAATTATTATTATTACGGTAATGAAAGTATGTGTTGTCTTACTGCCTTTTGTGTTCTGTGTTATATGACAGAGTTATCTCTGATCTGAGCCCTAATGTTTGCAGGGCTCAGACTGACAGAACATGGGAGGAGGAACATGAAATAAATTATGTTGCTGATGCTGTAAAGCAAATACAATTTCAAAAACTTAAGAAAAAAAAGAAAAGCAAATATTCATGGTTTCGTGGCCCAGCAAATAGATCCACATCTGGAAAACTAAAAACAATAGATACACTACAGTAGTACTCTTATTCAGGATAATCTACTTCTTTCTAAAGTAAAGCCAATCATAGATGTTGATTTCATCCTTATTCACATGAAACTGAACTTCATGAGATATAAATCTATGCCTCACATAGCAAAGGAGGTAAGGGAAATAGAAAGAAGAGGTATAAGACCTTGTCACAAAGAACCTTAGGAAAGCGAGGCATGAAGGAACAGAAAATGCACTAGAAGATGCATGTGATATTTGGTTTCAAAAATTCTGTCTCAGAAAAAAAAAAAGGTAAATGACCGCCGTGATCCAGTATAAAAAAAACAACATGGGGTTATTACAAAGATGTGAACTTGAATGAGCAAAATACAACCAAAGATAGAACCAAAACAAACATATATCACTGCATCTCATATTTATGACTCCTCCTGGACAAAAACATAAGCAAATATCCTGGAGATTGTGCTAATTATTCAAGGAAGTTACCTGACAGCTTCTTGGAAGAAAAAGTTCAGAACATCATATAAAAAAAACAAAAAAACTTTTATCAGCGATTAAGTATTTGTAATAGGCAGCAGATCACTCAAAAGTTACTAAAGGGAATAGAACTCATATTATAAAACGAAAGGCATTTCAAGAGCATTTGGTGAGTTAACCTTCCACCTCATCATTATTTGCTGCTTATTCAAATCTGCCCATCTAATTTTTTAGCGGTTACTCTTAAGCACTCTTGCATATCTGACAGAGCTGGAAGCCAGTATGTTTCATCTTAGAGCTCAGCAATGCACAGGTCCTAAATAGTTGTCATATTAAAAGAACAAAATTTTTCAGATATAAAGGGAAACTTTCACACAATTTCATTGTCTTTTCCTTGCAAGAAGAGGAAATGAAGGGAGGTAAAACAAAATACCACTTAAAAAAAAAAAAAAAAGGCAAGAGTTATGAAGTAACTCATACTTCATAATATAGTTACTTCAAAAATATAATGAATATATATAGTGAATCTTTAAAGAAATACAAAAATATTCTGATGTACCAGCTACTTCAAAGCTTCAGCAAAAACACTAGTCTTGGAATACAAGTTCTATTCTTCATGTTCATTCTAACTGGAGTAATTTTATCTGAGATTTTTGTACACATTTGTCTGCTCAGACATGGAGTAGGCTTAAATTTACAGAATACATTGTCTTCTTGAATGTCACTTAAAAGTAAAACACAGAAATGAAATTTCCACTGCAGTAAAATGATTAATAATGTGATAATGACTAATGCTATCAGTTTCTCTTCTCCCTAACCTTAAAAAGTTAATACAGTTTAACCAGTCACATCAATGGAGTTGATTCAATCTTATTAACATATGAGCAATTTTAACCACATCAGAAAACCAAGTGAATCTCACTTCTCTTCCCACATTCTGAATTCACAAACCTCAGCATACAAACCAGCACAAAAGAAGCTACCAGCTTTAATACGAATTACTTGCTAGAAGAGTGGGATTCTGCTTTTTGGATAGAAATTTCCAGTAAATCAGAGAGAGAGGGGGGAGAAACATAAAACAAACTAGGGGAAAAAAAAAAAAAAAAAAAAAAAAAAAAAAGTAGCCTTGACCACATTTCTTCTGTGGAGAAATATTTGCTACTAATAGGCCTGGAATGGAATCAAAAATGTTTCATTTTGCTTCCCATTATTATTTGGATACAAACTAAGTTCAGAGCCTAGATAACACTGCCTACAATTTAAGTCAAAGAAAATAAATGTGTTTTATCTTGTTTACGTCTCCTGATACAACAAGGCTCTTCTACTCTTGACAGTGTCAGGAAAGGCAAATACACAGGGCAGGATGGGTCTAAAGTTTAGCTGTTACTACTGGAAGAGTTAGATGGAGAGTTAGGAAGTCCAAAAAATGAACAGTGAGAGCAATAAATAGAAACTAAAGAGATTTTAGTAATACACAAACAATTCCTGTTTACAGCTGTAGAAATGCTTTGGTACAAGCAGACCAGTGAAACGATTTTATATCAGTTTTTCCTTGCAAACATCTGCCCTTTTTTTCATAATGTGAAACTATTTTAAAAGTTTTGATTACACCTATTTCAGTGCATTTTCTCTGTATACAATTCACAAACAATAGTTTTAAATTTGCAACATATTTACATGTGTTTAAATTTTAAAGATATTTCATTGTGTTCCATAAAACAGTGAGTTTGGACAAGTGAGGCTGAACACAGGTATTTACTGAAGATAAAGAACTTCAATAATAATAATTCAGGAACTCCTGTAACTTTTTCCTTGTAAGCAAAACACTCTAAATTGGGAACTGCTAGGAACTGTTGCTGTGGTGGCTCTACCCTTGGAAATACAAGAGACATTTTAAAAGGGAATATACACAAGCTAAGTTTAGACATTCAAATATATCTGTAGGAAAAATGGTTTACATATATTCAGTAGTGTTTATATATATTCTGTAGTGTAATTCCTATCGATAGTATTCCCAGCTCCTGCTGGTCAGAGCAATCGACATATGTAGTCTTCTGCAGATGCAGCTGCTGTAACACAGCTGGACACAACGTTCCATGCATCTGGTGCACAGATGTTTGATTGTGTCCTTGGTAGCCAGCCAGCTTTTAAGGAACTGTTAGTTCTTGGAGTGAAATTGAAAGAACAAGAGAATTGTGCGCTGGTTGCAATAATCCAATTTTTCTAGCTACCTTAACCACTTTCTCTACAAGGCTGATCCACAGCAATTTTCTCTTACCTACTCAGAGTTCAGGATCCAGGACAGACAAATGAGTTGGAATTAAGCAGGGAAACAACAACAACAATAACAACAAACATTAATGAGCTATGAAATCTACCTTGAAGAAACTCTGATATGAGGGATTTAAGTTTTAATTTCACGTTATTTTTTAATCTATAAGTCACCGTTGGTTTTTGTAGTGACCCATGTGCAGCATTCCAGAAATGCACAGCCACATTCCAACAGAGTACATGTGTACTCCTAATAAAAAACAAAACAAAACATGATTTTCAGTCTCTCAACAACACTCAAATTCATGTAAGAAAATTACAATAAGGAATAAACACATTCATTAAAAAGACACTTGCTTTTCTAGGAATATTTTCTGTGTCTCGGAACATCTGTTCTTCATGCACCTTGCAAGGCACATTACCCATGTAACAACATTGCTGCTCCAGTTGCAACTACAGTTCAATTATTAAATAGGTACAATTGTATTGAATATAACAGTATAATTTTTAAGACAGAATTTTTAAACTAAATGCATATTTTCAAGAAACACAAAGGCTACAATTTACAGGATGCATTTCCCTCAGGGAAATGTTATTATTGCACTATCATCAAAAACTCTGAGATCAAAAAAAGATAATTTTTAGTTCTCATGCTACAGCTATTGGCAAAATAAATATGCCCATATAACATTTTTATTTCAATGAAAATATAGTTTTGAATGGAAAAAATGACGTTCAATATTTTAAACTAGCTTTTACTAATACCACTGGCCATCCTAACCTCATAAGCACCACTACGATCATTAACAGTATGACAATTACTCAGCTGTTACCAAAATTTTTCAGGCTTTTGTTTTCACTTTTACACCACGTTTCATTGTGAAGAAGTTAGGAAAACAAGCAAACAACAACAAAACACATCAGAAAGCCCTAAAGATTAACTGAAACTTAAGCGTGAGCTCCCTTCATTCATTGCTCACCTTGAAAACTGCTTTGGTTCCAGACTATTCAGTTAAGTTGGCTGAAAAAAGAAGTTTCTACCTGAAGTGATACAGTTCATATATCTGATCTTTTACTACCTCCCGATCTGTGTATGTGGAGATAGAAACTGGATTGTTGGCAGCAGTGCAGTTAAACATTTGCTGAGAAATTTCAATTTAAAATTGAGACTCAGGCCTTAAAAATAGGAGACGCATCAGTTTGGAAATTCATTCAGTGCTCAAACTTTATGAACAGCTGAAAAACACTGTAGGGGTTACTTCCATCCATAACTAAGAGTAATTACTAATACTGGATAAAATGGAGAAAGCATGCAAAGTGAGGGCTCTGAGAAACATCTATGGGGAGGAACAATTAGTACAGGGGAAAATGCTTTCTCTTACCTCTTATCATAAGACTGTAGTAATAAGCTTATATTTATTAGAATACAACATATATTCTGAAGTTTGCTTTTTAAAAAAAAGAGAAAACTTCACTCACAATAAGACCAAGCAGGCAATTCCATTTTCTTGTTTTGTTTTTAACCTAGGCTACGTCTAACTCAAAAGAATATCTACAGTGTAAACCGTGAGATATAACAGATGAATCTGAGTGACGAGAAGTACGCTACACTAGGATATTAGCAATTCAAACATTTCCCAAGTTCCACCTAAGCAATTAGCAACAGTAAAAACTCAAATGTTGTACGTACTTCCTGAGTGAGAATCGGTCTCACTAAGACATGCCATTATTTTTACCAGAAAAAGAATTTTATTGCAATAAATACAAAATCCAGTTTACTCGTGGTGCAAAAATCCAGACAATTATTTCTTTACACCTCTTGTTTATTATTTTGTATTTTCAGTTTATATAAATATTTGCATCACAGATTGTCAACAAGAAATATAAACAGTTTCCATACCAGGAAAGCATGCACAAGATTTCTTAGTTTGGAAAAATAGATAGCTGATGATAGAGGTCTACAGAAACACGAATTATGTGGAGCATGTCAGGAGGAAGCAATTATTTTGTATTTTACAAAGCACAAGAATGAAGGAACCCCTAGGAAATAATGGGGTAGCAGGTTCAACATGAGGCAGCATGCTTTTCTACACAATATATGATCATACTGTGTAATTCATTGCCACCAGATGTTACAGAGGTCAAAAGGATAAACATTCAAAAAGGGATTAAACATGTTCATAGAGTACAACCCCATTAGCAGGTCAGGCGATACTTGTGACTTAGGTGGTTCCTCTACCACTGATCGCTGCAAGCTGAGAGGATATAGCTATGAAAGGATCACTCGGCACTTACCCTTTTCTTGATTTTGTTTTTTTCCCCTCTAGACTTTTAACACTGACTGTTTTTAGAGACATAAGAATGGTTCGACAGCTATAAGCCTAATACTTCAGCAGAATTCCTAGACAGTGAATTACAGATATATTTTTAATTATTACTGTAATTTCCTCATGGCAAAGAAATCTCCTCTTTTTGATCTTAGCAATTACATAAAAATAAAGCATGCCGAAAAGAGAAGCCCTTGGTGTGTTTATTCCACTTGCATACCTATATAACATTTGTTTTGATTTTAAAATATAGATACTTGTTAGAACACAATAAGTCCTATACCTCCCAAAATGTGCTCAACTACATGAAACAGTATGTAAAACAGCACACTGCTCCTTTGTGCCTTTGGAGTCTCCAAATTATTTGAGAGCCGTTCTTTGAAAGATATGGGAAACCTACTGAAAAAACAGAAGTTTAATCAATATGATTAACATTCTGGAAGCCTAGAGTATGGAAAAGAAATGCCAATTGACTCACTCTGACAAGTCAGATCTTTTGATTTTCAGAACCTGCAATGAACAACACTGGCGCACTCAGCAGAAGGTGACCACTTAAAAAAAAGAATACGTATTTGCAAGCAAAACAATCACCCTACGTAAACATAAATTGTATTTCAATTTTCTGAAGATAAAAAAACAATTTCTACAGGATTATGCATCTTTAGAGTAATTTATGAAATGTAACAATCCTGATAGCTAATAATAAATATATACAAATTATTTTTAAATTCTTTGAGAAAACCCATTTCCAGTTTTACAAAATACTGTTAAAATTAAACTTCAGTCTCATTTAATAATCATATTCTTATGATGAAGATAAAAAAGTATCATTGTAAGCATTTCAATTTATTATTATTATGTTTAATTCCATGATATCCTCATGTTACAGTTGGAAAGATTAGCATAGTGGAAAGGCAAAAGAGACAAACAGGAAAGGAACATTGAAGCGCATCTGAGTATCCACGCTACTGAGGAAAAAAAACACAAAGGAGGGATCTCCAGAAAGAGATCTTTCCCCAGTAGCAGTCAGCCCTTAAGTGGGGGTCTAAGAGAGATGCAGCCAGGCTCCATCCCTTCCAGTCACACAGGTGAACTGCCTTCACCAGTTCTCCCATGGCTGACAGGGTCCCCTCCTCAGATGCTCAATCAGAGGTTCAGGCTGCATTCAACAAGTTCCCATACACCTCTTACTTTTCTGACAGATATCTAATTGCCAGCCCTGGCTTCAGACGGGTCAGGAGATTTTTCTGCAGTTTTAAAACACTCCTTTCAAAGCATTTGTACATCAAGAAATTCAAACTCTCCTCTACTCACTGTACACCCTAAAAACCTTCCCCAGTGTGAGTATATATATTCTACCCTTTAATACTAAGGCATAACTTCATTGATTTAATACTTGATATCAAATGATACCGTGATAAATGGACCTGAAACATTCGAGGTAACTATTACACCTGCACATAATCAGTTGGGGCGTAGAAAATATATTTCTAACTCAACATGTAGAATCAGAATCACAGAACAGCTTGGGTTGGAAGGGACCTTAAAGATCATCCAGTTCCAAGTCTCCTGCTGCGAGCAAGCTTGCCATCCACTAAATCTGGTTGCACAGGGCCCCATCCAACTTGGCCTTTAAAAACATCAAACTAATGTACAGAATCTTGAGGCACAGATGAAGGGCATGGTGTGCCTTCTTAACCTGTATTTGAAATCTACTTTATTAATTTACAGCTGTGTGCTGAAGTTGTCAGACTTACACTGATTAACAAACTTGAATACACGTCAAGACCCAGAGAACTAGGGGTCTGGATAAATATCTCTTTTTCTACGAAGGAAGAACTTTTCAACTTTTAAAAACAATTATTTACTTAATAATCTTCTGCATTTGCTTTCATGTTCCCACAGGTGATAAAAATCTCCAAAAAATATGTTAGCATTGAATTAACATTTTGGCATTTTCCAAATTTTTCCTTTTGAGAGCAGAAACAGAGAGATTCCTATTTTTAACACCCACTCTTTCAGCAGCTACTCCAAGGAGCTATACCACAGCTCTAGCAGAGGTTGCAGTTCCTGCTTCCCAAAACGACCAAGTATTTTACATTAAATTATTCACTGAAGCAATAGCTATTCACTCACTTGTCTGCACACTAATATCCCACCCACCAGCTCATAAAGTTCCTTCTTGTTTACCTTTTCAGTCCAGTGAATATTTAATTATTTCATGGAACAGAACATATTCCTCCTTTATAAGCAGATACTCAGAATGCTCATGGGGGAGTTGCAAAGTCAAACTCTGCAAGAAGAAGGATATGCACCACAGCAGCACATGCATCCTGTAACAGTGCTGTAGCCTGTGCAACCAAACGCTCCCCAAAATTAAAAGCAAAATACTCAAAAGTGCTGAACTAGGTAAAAGCAGAAATATTTCTGTACAGAATGAAAAATGCTAAAACCTAAGCAGACCACTCCTTCTGAAATTGCACACTACTGTTTCTTATGTAACTGTCATCAGAAATGTTATTTTATACTCACAATAGAGATTCTCAATTTTCATTTCACTGGTTGAAATCATTAGTAATTGCTACCAGACTTAAGTTGAAAGAATCCACGTTTGCTGATACCTGCAGTCATTTTACCTAAGAGAATCACCCCATCAGCCGTCTGTTCTATCCTGAATGTAACATGAGTCATTACCATAACTAGAGTCCAAGACATGCTTTAAAGGTAAAGAAGGTATTCCAATGTGCAATTAAATAATAAAATACTCAAAACTCTCATACCTATCTTCAGTTTACTTTTTTGTACATTTTGGCTTTACTCAAACCAGCTAAAAATCATGATCCCCAGGCATAAGCCTGTGAATCTGAAGTCATCTTAAGAATCTTAATTATACAAGCGCAGGACAATAGATTAAAAAGATTTGGTTGTTTCTTGTCCTCAGTTCTCCTTGTTATCCCTAATGAAAAACAAAATTTTTAAAAAGACTTTATCAACTTCAAAGAAGATGAAATCTTGTCTTTATAGCAATAGGATATAAAGACACACAAGAAACTACATTGGACTTTGTTTGAATCAACCTTGCCATGAGTCCCTACCCTGTCTCACAACATTTCCAAACACAAGGATAGACTGAAATACAAGAACAGAGTTTTGAAGATAATTCAAATTTATGCAAGGGAAACTCACTGGTTTGGAGAGAAAACAAACTTTTTTTTTCCCTTTTCCCCCAGTGAGACCTTCAGAATTCACTAGAAATCCTACTTTTGCTCCCTTCCATTTTCTGCCCAAGATCCTAACTAATTAAAAAGTATTTGAATATAAAATTAGGCACCTGCAGATCTGCAGATCTCTGGAAAACAACAACAACAACACAACAACAACAAGCAGCATACACTTCCCAGGGTCTTCCAAAATTGAACTGTATTTCAAGTAGAAAACACTCAGGTTCCAGAAGTCAAGCTCTAATCTCATCCCTAACTTTAGCACTTCCCAAGATAATCATTTCTGTACAAAATTAAGGTATGCAAACCTCAAACCTGAGCCAGCCTGAAATCAGTAGCAGTCATATTCTGTAACCCTGAGCTTGCTTAATTTTTGTTTCTTTAAGACCTAGTATGCAATGTAAGAGTTGATATTCACCACAACCACCCCAAAAAAGGCATTTACTTTCACTAATAACTACTCATTCTTTTTTTATCAGAAGTTCCAACTACAGGAGCTATTTCATCTCCACACTCTCTCCTTAACCTTAGCCTTCCCTGAAGGCTCTGAAATGCCTGACACTTCATAAATGGACTTTCCTATCAGCTGATAGCCACTCACACTTCATGACTCTGGATGCTGCTGAAGTCATCAAGAGTACATGCAGCCGCTGCAGTCTTGCTGAGCCTTAATACTGTGCTTGACTAAAACAATTATCTGCCCCAGCATTTGTAAAAATCAAGCAAAGAAAGTAGTATTAGTGGATGAAAATTCCTCAGCTTGGCTTCAAAAAAAATAATCACAAAATATGCCGCTATGCTCTCAACTCTTCCTAACCATAATTTTCCCCAACACTCTTTATAATAAAAATAAAAAATCATCTCTGCATTGTAATTAAGAATCAAATGTCAAGATGTCAATTTACTTGACAAAACTCTTCAGATTACTGCAATAATTCAGCTCTGCATTCCTTTCACTGACAAACAATTCCATTCTCAAAACCTCACCTCATGTTAGCAAACATGGCAATCTAGGCTACACGGAATGTCAAAATAAGTTATTTGGATCCTGCTATCTATACACAGTCATATTGTAGCATTGCTGAGATTTCTACGTTCTAAATCTATGTTCTGCAGTTCCAATCATTCCTAATCCCAGTTCTTAAATACTTACTGGGCATATCCCTCTTCTTAATGAGATATTCAAATGCACTCCTATCACTATCACTGTAACTTGACAGATTATCTAAAATAGAACCTCAAATCCCACCCTTAACTGTGAAGGCACAAGAGAGAGCTATCATCAAC
Organism: Excalfactoria chinensis; assembly: GCF_039878825.1. Classification (NCBI taxonomy): domain Eukaryota; kingdom Metazoa; phylum Chordata; class Aves; order Galliformes; family Phasianidae; genus Excalfactoria; species Excalfactoria chinensis. The sequence continues at coordinate 39,248,096 of NC_092829.1, read as the reverse complement.
AATTATGTTTAGGAGATGGCAAGTTCTAAAAGATCACTGGTTTCATTAGAAAGTAAAATGCTGACTTTTATCACTCTACATTTGATTAGAAAGCCTGAGATTTTTAAGTCCATTTGAAAAAAAGACTACAAATTAACCCAGAAGAAAACTCCATCTCTCTTTATACTAGTTCTAAAACTGTCTCAGTTAATTGACATATCTGCCTCAGTTCCCAGTTCACATAACCATTTCCAACATCTTCCTAGTATGCCGTCACTATAGAAAAGTGTAAAGAGGATTAAATGTGGTATAAAATTGACTAGCAGAATGAACTGTATTCTCTGAAACCAAAATTCAACACATAATGATACTACCTGTGGGAACCAAAACAATCTAGTGACTGAAGTCTTGCAGAAATACTCCGAAATCCACAATCCCTTACACTAACATTGCTAAATTTAACAGACTAGCTAGACAAAGGGTGACAAAAAGAAAGTGCTGTGCAGATTAACAGATGAAGTACAGAAATGCATTAAAAAAAGGCTTATTTGAATGAATGCATTAAATTATAACAGAGATCAAACATAGTTTGATCCAGAAGATGGAACCTAAAAAAAAAACAAAACCAACAACACTATGACTCTACTGTGTTCAAAGTCAGACTTTGCTATCTGTAGGTTGAGCAAGGCAGTAGCTAACAGGGGAACTTGGAGTGCCAACTTCTTTTCTCTTCTATTACTGGGAGTCAAATACTGCTAGCATTGATTTAAGAAAACACTTCTCAGCCAATACTGGAGTTTACTTCACTGTAATGAAGGGGGAGAAAGTAAACTACAGTTCTTTTCTCAAAGGGGAAGTCATCACTTTTATCTGTAACTTCACAGTTGAAACCAAGCAAAAACACAGGACTGCACTCCTCCCTGATGCCTATGGGAGGCAATAGCTAAGAGCATCCCTTTCCCAGACGAGACGTGAATTTGCCACTTCAGCAACGAAGAAAAGGAGATGTGTGCATTTGGCTCTAACTTCAGTACAGAAGTGGCACCTAATGGCTCAAAAGCAATTAAAAGCATCGCTCAAAAGTGACTCTTGGCTGCAGCTCGGCAGCTGTTCAAAGAGTAGAAATGAGCTGAACGAAGTGGACAAACTTACCACTCACCCTGGGATCTACGCAGGTAAAAGCTATAATCAGAGCTTTATTAATCTAAATATATGATAAGTTATCACCAACCTGGGCTCTGTTGGGTTTAACAGACAAATTAGACCTTAAATCTCAAATCACTACCTTAACTGTTTTCCAGCTTCCATAGGAGTGTTATGCACCCTTGGTGACCAATCCTCAAAGAAATTCAAAATGCCAATTCGTTATACGCCAATAAATCAAAAGCATTCAGCACCTTATAGGACTTGTGATCACTATAAAGCTTTTTGTTATTGTGACAGATTAGTCTCTACAAAAAAAAAAGAACACCACAAAAAACTCACAAAGAGAAAAGACCATCAGTCATTCAGTAATTATATGGTAATTACTGAACTGCAAGACCATTTAGTTACTGTGGGATAAGCAATAGAATGCTTAATAATTTAACCAATTACCATTCATTATAATAGCCAGGTTGGCATTTGATGATCCACAGGGGTCTCACCTGTCTCATCACATACCCAACATTTAGTGTTGCCATAGTAATGTTGTTCACACCTCTCCAGTTCAACTTCTGTCAGTCTTCAATGCAAGCTCTTATTTCTGGAACCATCAAGAAAAGGCTTACAAAATAGGTACAAATTACATAACGCCCCATTGAAGGCCGTTTTTATGGCACTTGTCAATTTTGATGTATATTATTGAAGCTTTGAGCCCACAGATAGGGCAGTGCACTATACTCATGTGTCTGGAATATTTAAGGTAAAAAAAAAAAAAAAAAGTTTTAAAAAAAAAGTATAGAACTGCTGATCACAAGGCTGAAGTCTATTGTGCTTAAACTGTGGTGTATTAAAATGAATGAAGAGCCTTTTTGTGCATGGCTTTGGGGGAGGGGTTTGTCACCCTCACATCTAATGGATAAATGTCTGCTCTCTCACAGAAAAGGGCAGCTGAATAACATTCAGAATTCTTCAAATGAATCTATTAATTCTAACACATTACAGAAGTTTTGTTTTAGAAATATAAGGGAAAAAAGGAAATAGCCTGAACGAAGTATTTGTACACCTAGTGTACAAACACGTCAAGTCTTTCCACAGACTTTGATGAGCTTAGTATGACATATGCTCAGAAACAGGCTTGAGAGACACAGAATGATTTAAATATTGCAACTCCTATTCAGAAAGGAGAAAGGTATCTGTTATTCTTTTCAACTATATTTGCAGCCTCAAATCGAGTTTTCAATCCCATGCCTTCTGTTGTAATCATCTGAGCTAAAATGTCTGAAATGCTGGGCTATATTAGTTCAGGAAAATTTATGTTTAGGGATTCTGCCTCATTTGTAGTTCAAAGTCTGTTATAAACCCAAAACTCAGAGCAAATCTATGAAAAGAATGCAAAGATTGCTGAGTTAACATGCTCTCAACGTTAGCAAGCAAGCTGATTCAGGGCTTTGATTCCAACCACAGTAAAAAGGGTGGTCTTGCAAATTCAAATGGAACAATGAAGAAACTCACCTGAAACAATTTAGTTAAAGTTGAAAGGAAATTGGGTCTGTGATCCCACGGAAAAATAACACAAATGGCTGGGAAGCAATATCGTTAATATGATATGGTGAAGGTTATCATACCTTATTATAATCTCTAGTTATTCTAGAAAGCTTATTATCTGGCTTTAAGAGCTGCTGGTATCAGTAAGAAAGAATGCAGTTCTATGGTCTTGCCAAGATGAAGCAAGATGCCTTTTGTTTCCTGCAAAGGAACACAGTTTCTACACTCTAGCCAAAATACCTCAAGAACAGTCAAAAGTACAACTTAATACCATTCTTTATATTTGTATTACATAGCACAATCATCTTGTGGTGTTTTGTCCTCAGGAGAGATTATGGACCTTCATAGCATTCTTTTGGCTGTCCTGATGAAAGTTCTGCTAAATTCAGTTCATGAAATCTCCCTGTTTTGTATGTGTTGCACAGTATAATATCCACAAAATTCAGAACAGCAGTTTCTACTGGAACACAGAGCTGACAGTAAAGAGCTAGACCTGAAAAAGAAAGGGGACTAGGGAATGTGAAGAGAGTCGGGAAATAAAAGCTGTAAAAATACAGAACAGCACGGGATCTCTCCCACAAACACTTATTTTGGCTTAAAAGATGCTAGCAGGTGGCAGATATGTGACTGCATGCTCATCAGTCAGACCAGAACTTTTCCTAGAGTTCCTTAAATGAAGCCTCTCTCAGAGGAACTATCCAAAGTAATTACGGTAGGTACTTAAGCAAATGGACTGTTAATAACCACATAGAGGTGATAAGCCTCCCAGGCCAGCTGGAGACCTGCTAGCAAAAGAGAAAAGGAGGAAGGAAACAGAGGAGTTTTAGTAAGAAAAAAGAATTCCGTAAAATACTGACTGATCTAATTTCTACTAAAAACACTCATCAACAAGAAAATCTAATTGATGCTTAAGTGTGTTGGCTATTCTGCTTCTAACTTGTTAGCTGAAATAATTCAAAACTCAATTCTTTTGTTGTCCTAGAAGAAACAATAGAATTTTGATAGCATGGCTCATTTTTAAGTTGATGAATGGCATTACTTCATTTCAAAACATCCTCTGCTCTCTACATTATAGCACTATTCTATGAAGAGTAATTTTTGTTAAAAGGTATCTACCCAACAGACCTTGTGCTGATCTCTCTAATGTGTTTTAAAAATAGGGAAAAGGTATTAAAAGTATTAAATGTTCTAACAGTGTGACACTATTTCAGTGCAATTCTTAATAGCGAAATTCAGAGGAATTAGAAACGTAATAAGATACAGGCTCACATCACAGAACAACAGAAACGAACTATTACACTGTCCAGTTCCAATGAGCTACAGAGAAGACATGATAACGCCCAGATATGAACATGAAACAAAATAATCATTATGTTTCTTATTTGTTCCTGTTATTCTAGACAATTAGACAAAGTTTTTTATGGTTTAGTTTCTATTAAGTTAGCCTAAGAGAACTGGCTAACCAATCTCTCCAATCTCAGACTACATAGGTCTACAAAACCACCTGTTCATTGGGTAGCCCAAGGCCAAACTAGGGATCTCAATCATCTGGTTCTTTCTGTGCTCATTCTAAATTAAGCCTGCTACAGTTCACAGAATTCTCTTCAAAACATACCAGCCTCAGCCAGTCTGCTTTGGATTCAAACTGCTAACATAGAATTGAGCAAAAAAGTATGTGAATTGATTAATGAGAAAAACCAAGTGATTGTTTTTAATGTGGTTGAAACGTTTTTAAAAATGTTTCACATTTCAGTCTGGTGAGGAGTTCACTGATCAGTTATGATGGACTGCTGCCACAACTGTTTATTTTCATGTCCAGTGGACAAGGCCATTAATGTGCTCTAAAACAGTTGCCCCTGGTAATCAACAAAATTATCATCCACCCTGAAGAATAGCCTCCCATAGAACCCCAGCTCCTAGTGCCTTGAACAGGCCATAGCACCGGCAAAGAAAATAGGGCTTACATTCTCCTATTTACCCTCATTGCTTCCCTTTGGCTCTTAATTTCACCATTTCCTAGTCGTTGCAGCAAAGGCTGCCAATGACTGTTATCTCAACTAATTGTTCTTTATTCATGAGAAGCAAACCTAACCTAGTACCTCATCTAGCTAGCCTTCCCAGAAGATATATGAAAAAAATATCTTGTGCATTATTCAGTACTTTTGACTTTCTGTCTTCCTTCGGAAAGTGTTAAGAAAAAAAAGCATCTTATAAAGGAGTTATTGTGTCAAAAACCAGACAGTGCTTTTCTAATGTATCACACATTCTGGTTTTCAACAATATAAAGCTCTGGCTTTCCAGGGAGATGTTTAACGATAAAAGCTTATTCTTTGTTATCATTTGTATGTTGAATTCAATGAATTATTTCCTGTTTCCCTCAGAGATTAGTTCAAAAGCTGTATCTTCAATGGAGTTTACTATCAGTACAATAAGTTAAGTGTGCACATCTCTCACCTCCTCAAGATTTTGGACTGAATGAAATTACATCTAGAAATGATCTGATGACTTTGACAGAATACCTGCTGTGAAAAATGCATTGTTTCATAAATCCCAAAGCAGGAACGAGTAAACATTGCTCTATACACAAGTTGGTAATTGAGTTTTTTAATGAATTTGCTTAAGCCAAAACTTTGCCTTATTGAAGTTACATACTCATTCTGTAATGATCACTAAGACTCAGACATAAGTAGGCACTCATGTGGAAAAAGGATCAGGTTTAAGGCATCTAAATAAGTGTTCCAATTCCAGACATGTTCATCACATTAAACTCTCACGTAGGAGAAGATCTTGCAAAGAACTAACTATCATACCTTAACATAGAACATGCAAGTTTCATCAAATGATTGGGAATGCTTAAAATTCAAATCTGCAGCTTTTCAGGACAGGAGTCCTTGGTAGCATCTTTTTATTTGTGGCCTGATTTTGGGGACCAGCTTATGATTATAGGACTTGAAACTGTTTTAATATCTGACTCTTCTGTGCCTTCCCATTTCTTGCCTTTTCTACTGTACCATCTTGTGCTCATTCATGGAGATTTTTTATTTTTTTATTGTTTGTTTTCTATTTATGATGTGAGGAAAAAAAAACAAACAACAAAAACACACACACAAACAAGATAAAAATCAGTAAATATTTTTTGAAGCGTACATGCTCCAAAAATACACGCATCTGTCCTCCTTAAGCCCCAGTGGACTTTTCTTTCTTTAAAAGGAGAAGAGAAAGACAAAAATTAATCACAAGAAGTCACCATTATACAAGTTGTTTCCCCAGCTTTTGCCATTAACTGAAATAATATATACTTTCAGTACATATTCAGCAATTCAGTAATGATGTTGCTAGAGGTCAGTACTTCTGCCGCTGCCTTGGTGGACCATCTATTCATTTTGTGTTTTCTGACATAAAACGACATTAGCTGCTTGCGGGAAAGCTTATAGTCAGATGTTCTAGAATTGTTCTTCCAGGGTATTGTAGATCACTTTGTAAAGTAAAAGCCTGAGAATACTAGATAATTTCAGAGGCTCAGTACTGGTCTACTAATATGCCTGGAAGAATGAGCAATTATGATTTTCAGCTAAGCAACATATGCTGTTTGCTGTCCTGTTCTGAACAGCTGTAGGTTAGATGCTGTTAAGATTAGGCCCCTTCTCTCCTCCATATTTCAAAATTCAAATTGAAGTAAAATAACAGCACCTGCTGAACAAAAACACTATTTCAAAATGTATACTTGCACACAATTACTATGAAGAGGCTGGCCACCATTGTTACCAGTCTATTCTTTCTGAATGGAAATGGCAGAGAAGTTTTCGATGCAGCTGCAGCTCTTCAATTGTATAACTAGTGCTGGCCCCAAGCCAACCCTCAAGAACTCAAGTGGCACCAAAAGATACTATATTGATTTGCAATCGAACATAATAGGCCATCAGCTTAATTATTACTGAAGTGACAAGGTTCTGGATATTTCATATTTATATTTCTGAGGCCTGTGAAAGATGAATGTAAATCTTTTAAATGCCTAAATTTGCATATCTTCAGAAGGGTTGAGTGCTCTTACTGTATTCATAGCCTGTGAAAGACCAAAAGGACTGGCTATTCAACTCAGGTTGCTAGATCATACAGTCACTTACTTACATAAGGAAACAAGGCCATAAAACTAAACACGTTTCTATAGGAAGATACCCCCAGATCTTTCGTAGACATCAAAAAAACTGTAGTTGATCACTAAATATCATCTTTACAATCTTTTCCTTTCCCTGCTTCCAAAATGAAAAAACTGTTTGAGTACAAGGGACCACAAATCAGCATCATATAGATCTGAGAATTTTCCCCAAATACCTACTGCACTGAGCTACTTCTTCCCGCTGAATATCATTACAGCTTATGACAAAGTCTCTGCAAAGAGGATTCACCAGTTTGAAGAAGATTGGGAAGCTAGGGAAAAGCCAAAAGAGTTACTGGTAGAGTGCAACACCAAGGCCCAGAATTCCAGTCCTATTGCTGTCCAGTTCTGTCACACGAGGCTATCAGCTATTTCCTAAATATACGCCTTTTCTTTGCTGGTGGTGCGTATCAGTGTGCTCAGATCCTGAAATTCCTACTTAGAATCAGAAAGAATCACAAAGATACATTGTTTTAACTCAAAGACCTACTTCTATTTTAATGATTCTGGCGCCAACTACCATTTTCTGCACTTGTCCAGCACCCCTTCCTTACAGGTTTCTTCATGGTTAGGCCAAATTTTTACGGAGACCATTTATACACCAAGCACCGTTTTCTTGCATATTCTTAGCCTCTGAACTTTAACTATCCTCAAGTGTTCTCTTTTTCTTACCACTGGTGTTTGCTGTAAAATACTTTCTACACACTATTAATGGATAGCTGAAAAAAAATTACTTCTCCAGTTCCTTTTGAGATATATAAAATACAGCTGAAAACTTACTTGTGAAAATGACAAAATTATATTTACTCCTACCCCAGCAAAACCAAAAGATGTACTGCCATTCTCAATTTCTATTTCATGTTAGTAACGCTATTCCCAGAGAATTTAGGCTCATTTTTTCGAGTATTAATGCCCTCTACTGGAGAGCATATGCCTCAACTGCTGATTAGCTTCATCTTTTCCTAGTGCTATCCATTTGAAGACCACTAATCACTGCATAAAGAAGAGGCTTGTTCTGAAAGATATGGCTGACCACCAGGCTGCCCCTTAGTTCCTCTTAGAAATATTACTGGAAGGTCAGATCACAACACTTGCAGTCACTTTTATCCAAAGGATTTAAAACAAATGCAAATTAAGAGCAAATTATCAGCTGCAAAACACTGTTTTTCAATAAAATCAACAGCATTAGCTATGCATTTTCACCAGTGACAAACAAGAACCTGCATGTTTTGCTCACCAAACCTGTACCAGTGGAGGTAACCCATTTTGCACCACCCACCGCCTCATGGTGCTCACATCCAATTTTTGGTCTACAGACATGCTCAGCAAGTGTTGGTGAATGTCAGTGGGTGTCATTTTTTCCATATCAAGGAATTCATGTCCACACCACTGCTTCACCTGCACCTCCAGGTTAGACACATCACGTCAGGCTGTCCCCTCTGGTGCCATCTTTCATACAGAAACAAAATGTAATGGGATAGTAACATGAAGGTTCAACCTCTACTGCTGTACCACTAACATCCACCTCTGACATCACAGGCCAATGCAGTAAAATAGAAGGCATTGCTTTCAGAGCAGCCCTCATAGAAGGTACAGATGTAATCATGATCACCTATCATGAAAGTTGAATATAACTCCCCAACTTGAAACATACTCATCTTCCTGAAGGTCATGAAAAATTGGATATAATGTTTTGGAATGTGAGATCTTTCAGTGATCACTTTTTTGACACACAACTGAAGAACACTAGAAAATTCATTTGCACAACCACTTGCTTCACACTTAACTGAATGACATATTTGAACACTGATGTCATAAAAGCTGCAAAAAATTGCCTCTCTAACGTAGCTGAACAGTCAATCAGACCCATCACAACAGGCACTGAGAACGTTTCCATGATGCGCTAGCAGAGATTAGCAAGGAACTGATCGTTAAAGAGTTCGCCTAGTGCAATTCCTGCAAAGTAGCCTGGTCTAAAACAAGACCGATAACAAGCACACACATTATAGTCTTGTAAAAGAAGAAGAGCTGTATAGCCACCACCTGCACAAGCAATTTTGAAATGAAAGGATGTGAGGATGAAAATTGGGCAATTGTTACTAAGTAGCTGAGAATCCAGCTGAGGATTTTGTTGTTAACAGGAACAACAAAAACTCACTTAAAATACAGATGGAAAGTATCCAGAAACCAATGAGAAAGTATCTGTATTGGCTTTCCATCTTACAGGACCTGAAGAGTAGATGTTTTGCTTGTGTAATATTAAATGTGATAGATTTTTAATTACAGAAAAGAAATTGCTTTGAGTAACCCCCCCCCCCCAAAAAAAAAAATAAAAATAAAAAAAAAATTGTGAAATAAAAATTATTGTTGTACCTGCAGTATGACCAGTTTCTCCTCTATTTCAATATATTTGCATGTCATAGCTGGAAGTATGTACAGATCAGTGCAGAGCACAACAACAAATTATGTCATCTGCATTGGAGTTAAGGGGTCTTCGTCAATATTCGTGATTCAGGATTATTATTCCAAGCTTGCAATGAGATTAAGGTATTGATTTAAGCAATCAGATGCCAAATGTTTTTAAAAGGCAAAATGTTTCAAAAATAGTTTTAAAGTTTCAAATATAGAATCCAAACGTGAATGGGCCATCTCTAAATGAGTCAATACCATCACCTATTTACCAAACAGAAAATTCAACCACATTCTTGCATAGTCAAATCTATAGAAAAGACTCGTTAATTGTGGAAAAATAAATGGATGGGAGTCAACAGCAGAGGTGAAATTCCCCAGTATCCCTAGTATTAACTACCTTATAGAACTTATGTCGGCTAATAGTAAATAAGAAGAGAGAATATAAAAGTCATCCACCTCCCACAAACTTTGTTGCACAGGTTTAAACAGCTACACAGTAAATAACTGAAAATTACAGAATGTGATGCATTAAAAGCAGATGTATATCAGTGAAAATAAATGCATTTTTGATTAATCAGGGTATGTTCATTCTGTCCTCAAACTCTGAGGCTCTTGAAACTGGTAGTATCTTTCATTAAACGGCCTAAAAAACATCGTACATCCTAAAAGGCCAAATATGTCTTTGGTATATTGCGCGCTGAAATCTAAAAGGAGCCATTACATTTTTTGTATCTAGGCCGCTCAATTCCAGATTCACACTCTGAAAGAAATGGAACTGAGAATAAAATTAACTAGCTTTCTAGAATATGGATGTGCATTTAAGTGAAACAGTCATTGATTGGATGTCATCCTGTGTAAACCAACGTCATCTTCGTGAGCGAAGAAAGTCACCATGCAATTCGTGATAGAAATGACTAAGAATGGAAATTTGTTAACCACCCCTGCAAGATAAAAGTATAATTGGATAATTTCCCACATTTATCTTTCCTGAGGGAGTGCAGGATAATAGATTTTCTCTAAGCACCCTCTCAAGGATTGCACTGAAGACCAAAATTACCACTGAGTCCTTATGTACTTAGTGTCCCTATAGAGGGATGATAATACAGAATTATAGACATACTCTTACACACACTTACTTTACTGCTGGTTCATAACATTGTTAAATCTGATATACAGGTGGTATATGAATTATGACTGTTGAACAATGACATTAGATGCCTTCTTCTCCCAGTTCAAGCAAATAAAGTATATGAGGGGTGCATATGAAGCAATTAACACACAGCAGTAAAATTTCCATTTTGAACACCAAATACATATCTTTTTATTCATTTACTTTTTACAGAAGGACTAAATATACAAAAGAAGTCATTACCATTTAACATCTGCTCTACTTATACTGGCAGTCTTCCCTTGAAAATACTTTCCTAAATCAAAATATGTTTTACATCCCAGATATATCAGTTCTCAACAACAACAACCAACAACAAAACAAATGAAAAAAACCCACAGAAAATCACCAAACCTCAGAACTACCAAACCTATGGGGGAAGATATCAGGTTTGTTTTGATATACTGAGCATTCCTGTTCATCTGAATCAGTCAATTCACACAGAATCAAATGACATTTTCTTATGAATCACAGACTCGTGAATCTATGTTGATTAAATGGGTAAGTTCATAGATTTCTCAATATTCTCATTTATCTTCCCCAGTTACGAAATCACAGGACAAATCTGGCTCAAGATGTCTTGGCCTAAGTTGGGGACTAAACTGAGATAAGATGCCTGTCCTCATCAAAACTTCACAGTGAAAACAGCAATAATAAAGAGTCACACAGCAGAGAACAAGACAGTCTCATCTTTTCCAAAATTCCAGCTAATTATTTGCATGAGCAGCACCACTATATCCACCAAAGGAAGAACCATCAAGGCCTGCTGATGTTTGGCAGTTGATAACAGTCTGCAGAAGGAGCAGAGGTTTCCGGACAACAAGGAACTCTGGCTGAACCTTGTAATGATTCTTATCTCCTTTCTTGCACTAGCCCAGATAAGGTGAACTTGCATACAGTTTCTCTTATTGGAAGCAACTACTTAAAACTTAGAGGAAGCAAATCTATTTTCTCTACATTAATTAAAATAAACGGGAAAGATAATTGAAAACAATATATATACAAATATTTAGGAAAAACATGTATGGTACAAGAACAGGCATATTGCACCTCACACTGTTCTAAACACATCTTCATTATTCTTATCTTAATCCCCAAATTAGGAATACACATGGTTTTTAAAAAGCATCTCACATACAGAGATTCTAGGTTTAGAATGTTCTAACTTCTTCTGACCCCCGTCTTACTGGTTCAACAGGTGTTCCTTACAAATCTATCAGCAAAGAAAGGAAAAACACCAACTTCTAAAGAGTATTCTAAGAATGAACAGCTTTAAGTTTAGCATATGCAGAACACAAAATAAGTCAAATATAAATCAAACAACAGAACGAAGTAGGGAAGCAAACAAGTAAGCAAGCAGGCAGAAGTGCAACAGAAAAAAAACAACAGTATATGATGTTTTCCCATGCAATTTCAGGGCCAATTGCTTATTTTATTAATAACTATTATTATTTTAGAGGAAAATGACATTAAATATTTACCACTTGCCCTGTAAACAGACGGCCTGCTGCAAAGTATTGTGATGGATTGATGTTTACATAATAATATAACAATATTACAATATAACAATAAATTAATAAAATAATAATATGAAAAAGTAGTACTAAATAAATAAATAAATCAGAATATCTAATAGAAAACCAAACAGAACCAAATTCTTCACAACACTCTTCATAGCTACCTGTGATAACTTTGCAAACCTTTCATAATCCCTGCCACTCCTATCTTCTTCCTTGGAAAAGGCAAAGATAAATCTTCTGGAAAAATTCTGCCAATCTTGTAAGCATGATACAAAAATCACAAACTATCTTTACTGACGCTGACAAGCATGAAAGCTAAAACAAAAAGGTAAACTGCCAAAACTGACCTTCTTCAACATGTGGTGAGCAGCTGATTTTAAGTTTGCAAAGATTCAAATATACAAGAATGAATACCTTGATCAAAACAACAACAACAAAAAACACCAAGCAAGAAAGGCAAGCATATTTTCATCCCACCAAACTTTCAATAAACAGCACAGAAAATAGATCATGTGTATCACTGCCTTTTACTTTCCTCTTTCTCTAATGTTTTTTTTTTTCAGCTGTCTCGTGGATGACTAGAGCAGAAACCAGGCAGTAACATTCTAATCATCTGAATATATGTTTTTCCCAGTTGTCAAAAATCATCAAATAATGTCAAGGAAAGGAAAAGAAAAGGCGTGCAAGACAATAACTAGCCAAAAAGAATTCTAAGCAGTCTGCAATAATAGAAGTCCTTGTAGATAGATGTCTGATGGGATGAAATATGTAATACAGTAGCAATTGCCTTAGATAAAAGGGAAAACAATACAACAGCATTTCAACTTAAGCAAATGTATATTTGGTGGGATAAAGTATAGGTCATATCAGCAATTTATAGAACATAATTTAACAGTAATTTAATAACCATCAAAAAGAATACATCTCTAAAGTAATCTCAGTACTAATGTGGGATGTTAACATGTCAGGCAGAAAGACAATAAGCCTTACTGAATGTCTTACAGCCTACATTTTTTAATAGCTAGATCCAAATGCCTGCTCAGATATTGTACAGGATTGAGTTTTCACACAGTTTAAAATGCAAAGACAAAATAAATAAATAAATAAATAAATAAATAAAAAATTCCTAAGTAATCAATCAAGGATCTTTGAATCTCAGCTGTTTTGGGTTTTTTTGTTTGTTTGTTAATGGAAATGGAAAATGATGCAAAACATCTAAATAACCAATGAAAAGTACAGTTGGACTAGAGCAGAAGCAATGGATTCTACGTTCAAGTAAGCCTGACAGCTCAGATTACTGAATCTTTGTCATATACTTTATTTTACCAGTGTCATACTGATGTACCCACTCACTGTTTTGTAAGAATTTAGTGACACTAATAGTAGAGCAAAATCCAGCATACTAGAGAGAGTCCTTAGAAGTCAGTAAGCCTGGTTGTGAATATTTCCACAGTACAGGCACGACTAATTATTATGTTCTGCAGTGTGTGCAAATCAAAGTTTCAGTAATGTCCTGGCAGCCCTCAAATGATAAAAAATAAAATCTAGTTAGGTCCACATGATCAAGTAAGGAAGATCAGAACCAAACTCAGCATAGGTGACTCATGAAACTAAGAGACAATATGAATATCACAAAGCATGAATTGCTGCAGGATTGTTTTTACCCATGGCACCTATCACCCTGAAATATTTTAATCACTACCAGAACCATCACTACAGTCAGAGGCTTCTAGCTTCACTACACGATAATTAGTGCACAGCTACCACCAAGGATCCAAACTCAACTCTACTGCAGATCCATAAAGTTTGGTAAAATTACGAAGTCTGTTCCTCAAACTAGAGCACTTATAGAATACTTACCCTTGTTATATAAGAAATTATTTTAAATCTTTATTTGCATAAGGTTGTGGGAAAGCAATGAAATTAATGATTCAGGCACCTCTGTTGGCTTGGACTAATTGATATTTATGCAAATTCGAAAAGTGATATGGTTACTTAAAATAGTATCTGGAGGAAAAGAACGGGAAACAGATGCAATGTTCAACAGCACACAGACTAGCTAGCAAAATATTCCCTTGAGAATCTTGCTCTCTGTCCTAGGGGGTAACTGGGTTAGAACAGGAAAAAAAACATGCATGGTATAAACAGTCTTAGCAGGCCACTCCATGGTATCCTTTTATCCATTTCAGAACAACCCTCCATCACACATACCTCTTGTCAAATAGCATCCTCTGTTAAGAAACAATGCAATCGCTCAACACATGATGCAATATACTACACAGGAAATTTTATACTAAACAAGCAAACTTGACTGCAGTCAACAGAACCAGGAAAGAAAATACAGACTTCTACAAGCACAGCTTTACTAAATGGCAAGTACTGCAAGACTTAAGAACATTAAGAGCAACTAAGCTGGTGAAGGGACCAGAAAATAAGATATATTAGGATATATTAGGAGTGGCTGAGGGAACTTGACACACCAGAAGGCTGTGCTGACATCCAACAAGAACTGGACAGACTAGACTAGGCAGAGAGGAAGCTGATGAGCATTAAGAGGAGGGAGTGTATAGTCTTGCAACCGGGGAGAAATAACTGCATGCATTGGTACAGGCTAGAGGCTGACCTACTGGTCTTCTGTGAAGAAGGACCTGGATGTTCTAGTGAACAACAGCTGGCCATAAACCAGCAGTTCTCCTTCTGGCCAAGAAGAACAATGGAATCCTAGGAAGCATTAAAAGGATCATAGCCAGTCAGTCAAAGGAGGTGATTCTCCCCTTCAACTCTGTCCTAGTGGGAGCACATCCAAAGTACTGTAGCCAGTTCTGGGCTTCCAATTTCAAGAAAGGCAGAAATTCAAGAAATTTCCTAGAAATAGTTCAGTGGATAGTAACAAAGATGTTCAAAGGCCTGGAGCATCTCTGTCATGAGGAAAGGCTGACAGACCTAGAGCCATTCAGTCTAGAGAAGGGAAGGCTGAGGAAGGGATTCTGAACTCTGTTCATTAATATCTAATGCACTGTAGCCAAGTCAGCAAGATGGGCACTTCAGTCATGAGCAATAATAAAACAATGGGCATAAACTGGGACGTAGGAAGTTGGGGAGCTTTTGGAGAGGGTCCAGAGAAGAGCCAGGAAAATGATCAGAGGGCTGGAGCACCTCCCATACAAAGTCAGGCAGAGGGAGCCGGGCTTTTTCAGCCTGGAAAAGGCTGCAAGAACTCACTGCAGTCTTCCAGTATCTAAAAGGGGATTATAAAAAGGAGGATCAACTTTTTTTTTTCCAAGAGTAGACAGTGATAGGACAAGGGGGAAGGTTTAAGCTCAACGAGGAAAGATTTAGATTGGACATAGGGGGAAGTTCTTTACAGAGAAAGTGGTGAGGTGCTGGCACAGGCTGCTCAGAAAGGCTGTGAATTCTCTGTCCCTGGAGATGTTCAATATCAGATTGGATGGGGCCGTGGGCAACCTGCTCTAGTACCAGATCTGGAGGTTGGTGGCCCTCCTACAGAAGGGATCCCTTCCAACCCAAATTGATTTTAAGTTCCATACTGACACGAGGAGACCCAGACACTCTCTTCAGCCACCTGAAAGGAGACTGAGAGAGGTGGGCATTAGTTTATTTTCTCAGGTGAGAAATGATAGAACATAGAGAAATGGTTATAGGGAAACCAGTGTTAGTTTTGATGGGATATCAGTAAGAATTCCTTCACAGAAAACATAGTTAGGCATTGGAACAGACTGTGAAGTAAAATGGCAGAGTCACCATCCCTTTTGACATTCCAGATGTGTGGACTAAGTGCTCAGGGGCATGGTCTAATTATGGACTTAGTAACATTATGTTGATGATTGGAGTTGAGTAAATTTTTAAACCCAACTCGATGATCTCTAGAGGTCCCTTCCAACCCCTACAATTCTGTGATTCTGTGATTGGCAAAGGCAACAACAAAATATTTATACAGCCATTCCAAAGTACTACGAGCTGTATTGTTTAAACACCGCAGGGGAAGATTTGAGCATTCCTGTGTAGTGTAATGGCAGATTATCTGTTTCTAGATCATATGGTGGCTTTGAATCACATTAAAAAAGTTTGGGGAAGGTTAATTTTCCCTGATTCTCAGATTCTCAGCTGGAGTGGAAAAAAATAAAATAAAATGGGCTCTTATTCTGCATCTCTTCAGGAGCTGGTCTTTGTATTCTTCTACTATACCTCAAAGTGTTCTTCCTCAGCTGCTGTATGTTTTTCTTATCTGCTTTTTTGTTAAACAAGCTACAGAACAAATACCCATGCTAGGAGTAAAATTTCAAGCTTAGCTTTGCAGCAAACATACAAATGCTTAACATTCAATTTACTGAACCTTCTACAAACAATTTCATGCCTCATTTTCCAGCTCTAAGTTGCTACAATGGATATCTTTACAAAACATGAAGTAAACCTCTAGTGTTAAGTATTCATTATAAACACCCTCCTAAATTTCTTTGACCATCACAATATTTCTTTGATGTCCCAGCATTTTTACATTTCAAAGACTAAGATAACAATGTGTTTTTAAGAAGTCTGGAGGGGAATAAAAACAAAATACACATCTATAGTGCAAAGCAAAGAAACTGCAATTTCTGTGGCAGTTTCAGTACATTATTTCAATTGTCTTGTCTTTTTTTGATCAGCATTGCAAAGATTTTTTTTTCTTTCTTTTTTTTTTTTTTTTAAATTGAGCAAAACAGGTCATAGAAATAGCCGATATTAAAGTGAAACAAAGAGCCACTGTTGTAAATAATCATTTTAGGTTTTTGTTGTTGTTGCAGTTTATTTTTTAAATCAATGGGATGATAACAATATGGAAAAAAACACTTCTATTGCAATTCTCCATAAATTGATAATGAAAGAGGCTTTTTTCTTTATAACCATATGGTCCATACACAGACTTAATGTGACAGGACTGAAGACCTCAAACAAGAAGAGAACTGGGAATTTGAACAATACTAATACCCATGTTTTCCCAAGAGATATTGATATTTAACTGTGTAGAAATCCACATACCTGCACAGACTATCACCTGTTACTGCTGCAAGGATTTTGGCTGCTCAAAACAAACTGAACCATACTTGCAAAGCACGGTTAGGATAGAACCACCTTAATAAATCAGATACTAGATATGAAGTGCCATCGTCCAGGTTTCATAACCTAAGGAACGATTTCAGGAACAACCTGCTAGGATATAAGGAAGTTGACCTGAAGAAATATTGTTCCATCTGTCAGAATTACACTGTATGTATGCCTTGTGGAAGCTTATCTTTACAAATGCCTATTCAATTCCCTCATAACTATATATATATATATATATATATAAATATTTTAGTTTGAAAGTCATAAACCCATACTTAATTTCATCAATTTTTAGTAAAATATCTAGAGTACCAGGAAGGTTTTTCACTGTAACACAGGGTAGAGAGGAGAAGAGTACTGAGAAGTGATATTGACAACTATGCTGGATGAATGCATGAATCAGCAAAACATAACTCCTAGCCATCTCTCAGTATTTTAACTATTATATGTTCCTGGGTGTACCTTCCTCAACTAGGTAGTTCAGTTGGGTGGGTACCTGCTTGCATATTCAGAATTATTTAATTGAGGAAAACAGTTTCCATCTTTACCCTACAATTCAAATAATGTTTTAATAGTAGGTAACAAGTAAGGAATATAATAGTGCTTTCAGTGAACACCGCTGGTTGATCTGGAGCACACACAATTATTCTACCATTTCTTAAACATAGGTTAGAATTGACCAATGTTGACGTATCGGTTTATATTCCCCATTTCTTACAAAAACCACTGTCACTTCTCCCATTTGGAAACAAATGGGCTGTTTGGTACCAACAGATGAAAAGCACAAATGTTTTAAAAATACAGAATATATGGAAAAAGTACATTTGTTGGCACAAAACAGAGAATCCCTCTCAATCAAGTTTGTGATTTCATAGGTGGTTTCTTTTAAATATATGCAGACCCTTAAGTAGTAAGGTTTATTTTCTTCTCAGGAATTTGAATGCAGTCTTCTACCTACACAAGATTAATTTCAATTAAGATTATTTTTTTAATTAGTTAGTCCAGTCTGTCGTTCTTCTCTCATTCCACTTAGGCTCTTGGAATATAAACCCATTCTAAATGCTTTCACAGTTACTGAGAAGGTGTAGATTCTTAGTGTCAACTCATTCACTCAGCATAATCATTCTCTTCTAATGAAACAATTAACAGGAGACTGATGAGCATAGTTTTGCTGATAGGGCCCAATAGCTCAGGGAGTGAGAGGTGACAGCGGTCTAATTTCTAGGCCTGACATACTTGTTCACTTTTTCCCACGTTTTTAGGCAGATGAGGTAGTACTGTGCAATGTCAATAATCAAAATGGAAATGCAGGCAGTGTGAAGACCCAGGTGAATAATTACCAGGGGCTGCAGATCTGTGACTGTTCCTAGTGTGCAGGCCTGACAAGGTGCAGATTGTTTTTTTTAATTCTCTAGTGTGAAAAGTGTCTGTCTTGCTGTTGATAGATCCAGGCAGTGGTATTAATACAGCAGCAGGAGCTAGTTCAGCTCCTGACAATGCATTATCGTTATCTGAAAAGAGAAGGCAGCCTGTTGTTGAGAAAGTCATTGCTTTTGACCTCTTTCTATTAAGGTTGAAAAATATGGTACAGCTTGAAAAGA
This sequence comes from Excalfactoria chinensis, assembly GCF_039878825.1. Lineage (NCBI taxonomy): Eukaryota > Metazoa > Chordata > Aves > Galliformes > Phasianidae > Excalfactoria > Excalfactoria chinensis. The sequence continues at coordinate 39,229,469 of NC_092829.1, read as the reverse complement.
AAGAGTTTATCATGAGAGATGACTTATATTCACAGATCTAATTTTTTGCTATTTCTGTCTTTGAAATTTGGAGCAAGTAGAGCTACACTGTTTAAAAAAATGTTCAGCTGAGTAGTTCTGTACGTAGGCACTAAGCTTGTCTTGTTTAACTTTTTTTGGACCTATGTATGTCAGCTTTCTGTCATTTGACCTGCAAACAAATTTCAGTGCAAAATATTGAGAAGTACTAATACTGAACAGCTATTAACCGCAAGGCAGGCTTTGACAGCAGGTATAGTTAGCAATTGGTATATTATGTATGCTTACAGTAACAGCTGACTGTTCTAATGACCTCTAAAGCATATTACATGGAACATTTGAAGCTTTACATTGGAATTTCAAAAATATATGTAACAATATCACTTTTATTCCCCAGTTGGATGAGTAACCCTTGTATCAAGACCATGAGTACCTGCAGACCTAAGTACTATTTTCAATAGTAAGAATTTGATTTCTCAGCCATTTAACACACTCTAACACAGGCTCTTTGCTCTCTGTTCTGAGAGTGGCTTACTCCTGGAAATACTTGATAACCAGTTTCAACCAATGTTTCAACCTAGTGAAATTGTACTTGAACTATTTTCATTCACCTTCACTACATTAGTTCAGTAACGCTGGCAAGATGATGATGAACTTCAAGTGCACACTTGAGGTGAAGTTAAACAAACAACCCATCTATGATCTTAGATATGTAAAGTTGCTTTGAAAATAAAGTCACTGGATACAAAGTTATTGGGTGCTTCAGAAAAATCTATACCTTAGTAACTACCCATTGGAAGTAACATTGTTGGTACCATTCCTGTACCATGAAACACAGAATTGTAAAATGCTCTTGAATTACATTTGAATAATCTTGCATTCAAATTTCAATGCCCAAGTTAAGAAATTAAAGTGTACATACAAGTAAAAATTTCGAGTTTTAAAAATACTACACATAGGTCAGCATTTAAACACCTGCAAATGCATGCCTTAAGATGATCTTATAAAAGAATTCACCAAAAAAAACGTAGAATGCAAGCACACATAACCAAGAGGTATTATCCAAAACTGATGTACGAATTTACTGCTATGTCACGCATGCAAAACCAATCTTACTGCAATAACACCCAGTATTAAACTTCATCCCTCAAAATTTTACACTATTGAAAGGAAATAATAGTGTTAAAGAAAAGCTAATCCTGTGATCTTCTCATATTTGTCTGCAGATGTTCTACCATTTTTATGAGAAATATTTGCCTTCCTTCTTACTCTCTCAAATAGTTACTAAGCTAGGCACACTGCAGTCTCCTTGAGTAAAATAAAATATCCTGTTTAATTGAATGCCTGACACTTAGGATTGAACTACTGAGGCAAGCCTGTACATGCATCAGTCAGAAGCAATATGAAAAACAGACTACCAAATAGCAGAATAGAAACATACAACAACAAAAGCAGATAATCACGATTGAGAACTTCTGATGATGGATGTGAAAGCATACTGGGGAAAAAAAGATATATGCAAATGAAATCTATGCAGGAATGCAAAGAAATAAATAATTTGACACCTACAGGCTGTAATAAAATCTCCGATTGTTGGTATCACACCTGCAGACCTCTGAACTAGTATGGCAGAAATATAGTGCCATGACTCATTTACTGTAATAAACAAGTTGCTGACTGATGAGAAGTAAAGTAATTTGTACCTTCTTCTACTTAAAACTTCAGTGAGATGAAGGATAATTAGGCACCCTCTGCTGTGAGGTGGTAGCACAGTCACTTGTGAGAGACAGAGTACCCACAGCTTTAAATTAAATAGAAAAGCTTCACCTCTATGGTTATTATGAGTATTTACCCAGACAAATTTTCCTTAGCATCTTGAAACACCGAGAATACAAATATGATTCATCACCAACTTCATTTATTCCCCAGACTTAGTGCAAAAGTCATGTAAGGAGATCAATGGAATGAAGTATCATTGGTGTGAGGAACATAAGCAGGAATATCCATGAGTTAGCAAGAAGAAACATAATAAAATTATATTTTCACATCAGTCACACCAGCCTATGAACAACTTTTGTTTTTTAAATAAACTTCCAAACTTAGCCCTACCCAGCTACAGCAGGAGAAGCCACTTCGATTTATTGTTTGTTATTCAAACTACTGATATAACAACAGTAACTGTGGAAAATTTATTAAAGATTTGTTGTATTCTACATATCTAATTTCCTGATTGATACTTGTATACACTGAGCTCCATTCAGCTACTCCCAGTCATTTCTTGAGCCCTCAGTGAGACTAAATGGGAACATGACCATTACAGAAAGTTAGTAAGGAACCAAGTACAGTTTCTGCTGTACAAACAGGACAGAGTACCAAATGCTTCTCTGTATCTTAACCATTATTCTTCTGTCCTACATGTTTCACAAGAAATTAGAAATAATAAAAGCCACCTGATCTTCCAGGGAAAGAGACAGAGCTGTTGCACAGATACTGGGATTAAGCTGAGGGCAAGGACAAACGTCAGCAGATGTTAATTCAAGATGCTTAATATTTATTAGCCCACAGAAATTTATCCACGTATCACAACTACAGAGCTGACAGAATCTAACAATTGCAGTTACAGGTAAAATGAGTTTGAAAAGAATTCAGGTGAAAAAAAAAGATCTGTTTTCACGTTCTTCATCTCCATTGGAGATGCTTTTTTTTTTTTTTTTTTTTTTTTTTAAACAAAATATACACACCAACTTTAAAGCCAACCTTGACAGGCATTACAAACCTACTGTCTCTATGAATTGCACCACAGAAGTGGGAAACCACATCTGTATTAAGTCTGCTAACTTTGACTCTGTGATTTACACACTATGTAGTTACTTTCAACTTCAACAAGATGACCTCCATTTGATTTTGAATGCCCATTTTGAGATACTAAGGGTATTTGGCTGTATTGGGTTACTTATCTAGTTCGCTTATGAAACCAAACCAACACAATCTACAGCTCAGTTAAACGTGAGATTCTCTGGACAGAGCCGAAGCGTTACCTTAGAGATTCAGCTAAAAGTTTTCCCAGACCTAATACTTCATTATTTTCCCCCCATACTTCCACTCCTAGTTTCTTAATTTCTTCCCATTTGACTATTAGTAGAAACTCCACAATCTCTGGAAGCTCAGAAGCATTTAACTTTTGTCAATATTGATAAATATATATACATATTTTAGGAGATATTGAAAGCATTGTTGTGGTGAGTTAAGCTAGAAAACTGGAATAAAAAGTCAGAAGAGTAATTATTACCTAGACTTCAGAGGAAGCAAATTAGAACCACAAAGAAGACCAAAGTTCCAAGTTTGGCTATAATGGAACTACTGTTTTTCAGGAATGGTCACAAGATACACAACTGTTTGGCTGACAAGCACCTCGATCTTAATTGCTATAATAAAAAAAAACTCTACTCAGGGGAACAATATGGTGCTTGAGTTAAGTCTTCAATTCTTGTTTTTAATAACTGGAAATAAACTTGTGACATTTCAACTTCTGATAGTACCACTGCTCCATTTGTCATCCTACTTATAAGAAATTTATAATTACCTTATTGCATCAATAACACGAGCAGAATTTAGTTGCTTAAATGCAATATTCATTGGAGAGGAAGACTTTTGGTTTGAGCTGGTTTCTACAAAAACAAGTCCTCTCAGTTCTGGAACAGCTAAAATTCAAAAATCACCCCTCTGATTTTAGCATACCAGGCTCTGCTTCTGTTACCTGCCGCTTGCTTGAGAGCTCCAGATAACAAGCCTAACTGAAAACTACAAAAGAGCAAGAGTTTGAAGAGTCTATTAACACTAAAAATGACACCCAGAAAATTCATTTGCTTTAACTACCTTCTTTTTACAACACTGTTTAAACAAAGTCCTGAGTGCAACTCTGATTCTTATATAAATATATACATCTTCAAAAAAAGATTCAGTGCTGGGGAGTAAGACATCTGAAACTTAGCATTGCACTCTCAGAAGGTAAAAAGTTAAAAACTTACTAAACCACATAAAACATGAAACTGGAATAATTACATATATTAGCAGCTAACAGGGACCTAGATAATTAGAGGCTGGGAATATATACATATAAACCTTATCTAGCACTTCGTATGGCAGAAATTGAAAAAAAAAAAAGTAGGGAAAAGAAGATATTTGTCTGAAGAGAATCGTTGTAAGTGGGCTAATGCCTAAATTGTGGGAATTAGCATCCTTCACACAAGCCAAACTCCTCTTTTTTTTTTTTTTTTTCCCACATTGCCCATTGTACCTATAAGTGCACAGGCAAGACCATGACATCCATTTTGAAAGCTTGGATAGGGATGTGAAAGAAAGCTACCTTGCTTTAAAACAAGGGACAAATTGTTTCCCTCAAAACTGTTTCTTATGTATCGTTAGAGGGCATAGACAAACAGAAATGATAGTTTATTAGAACTTCTTCAAAAATCTGTATTTGCAAAAACTCTTCCAGTTTTCACAATCTGATGTTAATATCAAGTATATGCTGCGAACATGAAGGACGAAAATGATTTAAAGTACTGTGTTGAAGACAGAAGAAGAAACAGTCCCAAATAGCATTCTGATCACAGTTTCATTTAGTAGTCCCAGAAACACAGTTAGAATGGGATTTGTAACAGTGGAATAAATTCAAATTATTTATTAAGAAGCAGAGTAGATATCATGGTTTCGGTAAAACTGTAAATTAATTTATGTTCAAGCTGACCTGTCAAGCTGAAACAGCCTGACTGGATATTTCACTCACACTCAGTAGATTTTCTTAAATCCTTCACTTTGTGTGTTAACATTGAAATCACTCACGTTAGTACTTAGTTTGCTCTGAAAACAATGCCTCCTATTTACTTCCATGGAAACTTCAACATAGAAAGAACACAGTAGTACTATTTGACAGAGTAAATTCCCAGCTACAAAACACTAGTTTTCAACGAGGCCTCCACCATTACCTACTCATTTTTACCAGTGATAAGGTCTTGCATTGCTGCACTTGCCTGCACCAGCAAAGGTGACCCACCGTCACCACTGCTGAGAAGCACGACTACTGTCTCACTGTGCTTGCATATACTCTCTGGTCTTCATAAATGTTTAGCAAGTGTTAGTGACTGTCAGTGAGTGCCATTTTTTCCATGGAGCAATTCAATTACATACTTGAAAGACAAGGCAGGTGCTGTTAGACAACTTCATTTCACAATCTTTGAGGTCCTTCCCAACCAAGCAATTCTGTGACCACGCTCCCACATCAGATGCCATTTTGTCAAACTGACTCTCTGTTGCACATCAGAGAAATGTAATGAAATATTGTCTGGTTTGGATAAGGCGCTGTGAGATATGGTTTAGTAGCTTGTGGTAGCAACAGTAATGGGAGGACAGTTGGACTAGATGATCCTGTAGGTCCTTTCCAACATTGTGATTCTACGATTCTCTAGCGCTATATCATCAACATCCACCTCTGATGCTTTGGTTCAATGTGATAAAATAGGAAGCACTGCTTTCAGAGCAGCCCTAGTGTACTTGCACAATAACCAGGCTACTACCTTGAATAGGCTCACTGAAATTTCTCTGCTTTTTGCTTTTTTGAGTTGTTCCTTGCCAAACTACATTTAGGATTTAGATTCTGCAAATCTAACAGGTTTTGTTTTTGTTTTTTACCTTCCTCAGTAAAACAGACAACAACAACAACAACAAAGCATAACTTGCATAGTATTATGCAAAATTTAATTCTATGATCACTTTTCTGTAAAGGAAACATAATACAATAGCACTTGTACATGGACACATTATTCATCTCTTTTAATTAGATGCTAATTAATGACTCACTGGCTTTAATCATATCATTCTGGTAATACTGTTTATGCCACAGAGAATAACAATCTACTTTACAAGAAATCAACGTGGCACATGTTGACATAGGAACGCATCCAGCCATAATTCACTCTGCGTAAATATATCCACCCATACTTGGATTCTGAACAATTTAGAAAAGAGAAGCTAACTTACTTGATGGGTGGAGGAGTGAACTAATGGGTGTAAACTAATTTTCTCTCTGGAATAGCCTATGTTTATCTTAGTTGTAGCTTTTGTTTGTTTGTTTTAGAAGACGCCAAAGCACCCAGTAGGCTACTCCGCCACACACTGTAGCTTTTCAGAGCGCACATACTAAGCTAGAATTTTTTTATTTCAATCTATGAGTTTGTTGCTTTCTGTCTTAGTTTCAGCTGGGATGGAATATCAGACACTCCAGAGTGTCCGATATGATATAATGCTTCGGTTCTATGAGAAAAACAATGTTGATAATGCACCATTTTTCATAGTTGCTGCTAAGCAGGACTGTACAGAACTGAGGCCATTCTCAGACAAGGTCCTAAAGAGCTGAAAGCAGAATTAGGACAGCTGACTTAAACTGCCCAAAAGGATATTCCATACCATGTGCCATTATGCAGAAGGAGTTTTGATGGGGATGGGAGCTCATCTGTCTCTCTTCTGCTGTTTGCGGCATCGGTTAGGGGGTGGTGAGCAATTAGTTGTGCACTACTTGTTATACGTATTCATATATATATATATATATATATATATATACACATATGAGAAAATATGTCATAGCTATTATCCATTTCTTTATCTTAGTAAACAGTTTTCTACTCAACGCATGAGTTCTACTTTTGTTTCTTTTTTATCCTCTTGCCATCTCACTGAGAAGGAGGGGAATGAGCAGACGACTGTGTGATTCTCAGCTACTTGCTGGGTTAAACCACAATACTCTTACTCACCAAAGCCTCTGTAAGTATTCATTGTTTATGATTCTTCTTGAGGCTTATTTTTTAAGTCATGCACATTTTTTATAAGATACTCAGAAAACTTATCTGAATATTGAATTTATTCATATAACCATCTTGGCTCATCTTGTATTAAGAGGAAGACAAGGAGGATCTTTGACCCCATATTCCTAAAATCGATGAGGGTATAAGTGTGCTCAGCAATGATCTGATACTAAGATAGTGCAATATTTTTATGAGTTATGGAAACTGAAACATCAGGAACCATGGGCTAGATTTAAAGAAGTTATGAAAAAAAACTAACCAATATCCAAATGCAATTTTCACTGCCATCTAGTTTTGATTTTATTATTTACTGCAATTGAGATTCCAACAATTTATTTCAATGCAGAAAGCTTCTATCTCTGTGAAATAAGATTTACTTTTTCTTCACATACCTCATATAGTCCTCCACTGAGTTACAAGCAACAAAAAGAATTTTAAGCAGCCAGAATCAGAGTTCAGAAGCTACCATGATAAGAATTTGCCATGTTCCCTAATTTACAAAGCCCAAACCACTGAAGGCAGCCTGCACTCTGTCAGAAGGTTCTGCAGTTTACAGTAAAATAAATTCTCTGTACATACCTTGCAAACTAACTTCTGCCTTAATTGGTAAATTCATTTCTGAGACTTGATGCCTGCTCTCTTTTTTACCAGATAGGAATTTTAGAGATTTACCACAAAAGAAAGCTGCTTCTACAATTGGCATTTTACCAAATAATCACTTCTGCTATTCCATACTTTGTTTTTACTATTATACAAATTCTGTTCCATTGTCTTCACTGGGATAACATATTAAAATAGTAATATGTGAAAATCAGACCAAGTGAAATTTTGTATTAGTTTTCCAGCATTATGTTATAATATAAAGGAAGGAAGTTAGCAGCACTCTTAGTAAAATGAAGATCTATTTGCACGGCTCCTAAACATTAGATTACTAATACACTGAAAAGAACACAAACACCTGTATTAGGGCTTCATGCGGGAAATCATTCGGGCTGGATGTGTCTCTGGGTAGCCTGGTCTGGTGGTTGGCAACCTAGCACACAGCATGGGAGTTGAAACTAGATTATTATTGTGGCCCATTTCAACTCAGGCCATTCTATCATTCTATAACCACCACTACACATAAATTTAGCAGTTTATACACAGGAGTGATTGCCATGGACGGACAACTGCTCACATACACTTTGCTTCATAACCAAATTTCATTAAGTATATTGTGGTTTGTCAGAATTAAAACAAATCATGAACTTTACATAAAAATATACTTCACATATTAAAGTGTGGTTTTCTAAGAAAATAGTGAAGTGTGAATCATTGCTCCTGCTGAAACAGAGAACATAGCTGGTTTATGGGAACATACATTTTTAGACAGACAACTGTCTTACGTAGATACACTATACATGTTCCCAACAATTTGGCCATGGTTAAAGGGTATTTATATTCTGATGTGGCTAAAATTGAACATGTCAACACTAATGCATTTTTCTAGGAGAATCACTACTTTCACCATAATTTCCATGGAAAATTTGTGTGCACATGCAGTAATAGACACATTTATAACATCAAAAGGATTCAATTTTCTTTTCAATCATACTACAGTATGAATAGCTTTTCCTATTGAATTTAACAATAAGGCACATTACCACAATCTAAAGGATGGGGTACTTCTGCTTGCTCATATGAAATTATGTCAAACAATATATATTATATCTCACAATAGTTCTGGGTTAACTGCTCCTTTATATAGGTTTATTTCTAATACATTTGTGTCAGCAGATTTTAATTATTATTATTTAAATTTGTAAAATCAGCATTTCAAACTCCACTTAACTCTCTACAATATTAACAGAGTATTTAAATATTATTTAAAGGTATTCAGTGACTTCATATTATGAAAAGAGAAAGATGCCCACTCAGATGTATTTTCTTTACACTGATAGTCACCACACCTACTCACATGCATTACAGCCTCTGTCACTGAGACATAGCTGTACTGTGCTCATGAGAGACAAAAGGGTTTTATCTATGAATTGTGTCAATCCTGCATGTCTTATGTGTGACAAGAACACAAAACCAAAAAACTAAAAGAACAAATTGAGCCCTAAAATACATTTTGTTTCAATTACACACTTATTTTGCTGTCATGAAAGGATTCTTTCAAAGATTCTTCCAGTCCATGAAAAAGACTCAGCCTTGTGGGAGTCCAACACTTACAGTCTTAACTGCCACAAAGTGTTATCTTGCACATTTAAAGGTTGGACAGGTTAAGGCAACACTGATTTTCTCTAGTAATTAAAGATGATAACTGGCATGTTTTTAGTATTCATATTTAGGCTTTATTTTATAAGCCATATGAGACAGAACATGTAATAATGTTCTGAATGCTCAGAAATAATGCTCTTGCACTGGTGTTAATCATGCCCAAAAAGTGACTGACATTTGGAAATCAAGAAGCTGAGGAACATATCCAACCTATAAAGATTAAGTGGAGAGTCACAGAGAACTGATGAGGCATAATTCCTCTATCCATTTTCCTACTTATAAGTAAAAACCGACCTATGTAATCTGATGCTATCTGCAGTCCCCCATATTGGTGCTTTATTCTTTAGTAGAGCTGAGATCTTCTCTAAAGGTATTAAGCAAAAAAAAAATATATATATATATATATTTTTTTTTTTTATAAAAGGAGCACAACATTTTGCAGCTGTGAAAAATCCCAGACTTCCTACATTTAGACAGCTAATTTTAGGAATCGCAGGTTTTTGTGGATTTTTTTCTGCTTGTTTGAAATGACTGCTCAGGCACTAGGGGGCCATTATTCAGTAGCTTCTTCAGATTTCCATTATCACCTCCCTACAAAATAACAGTATGCGACATGAATTCCTTAGCTAAAACTAACCAAGTGCTCTTACAGGTAATACACAATGTAGTCTCCAAGCCAGCAACTCACCCTGCCTATCTTCTAGTCTTCCAAACTTATACTAGAGTGAATCTGGACTGAGACAATGGAGAAATATGCTTTTTAAACTTGAGCCCAGGGAGGTCTTATAGAACTCTTTCAACTGCTACTCTTCATTATGAAAAATGAGCTACAAACCAGTTTGCACAGAAATTCTCTCCAACTACAGCAATAGTGTTGCGCCAACATTTTCTCTTTATTCTCACTCATCCATTCCTTACCACAGTCCTACTAGGCTGACTGCACAACCCATCCATTGCAGCATCCATCTTCTAACATTTCCATTTCTGCACATATCACAAGATATCATCACAAACTTTGCATGTTGTCATGGTTTTATGATCATCGGTATTCCACATCATAACATCATGTAGTGCACTGGGAATTAAAGTGTTTATGCCCCAGTTTCACACACCAAAGAGAAGAAACTAAGTTCCCCAGAAGATTGTTCGCTCTGCTGATATCACTCCTGCCCAGGGGGGGAACACACATAAAGTGCTGGTGGGTCACCTTACACTCTCACTTTCCTTCGGCTTTTCTCTTTGTCACTCTTCTCCTTCATCATCCCTTGCTGCTGTACATCCCAACTGCATGCACTACTTCAGTATTACTGTAAGGCCTGGTATTTGTTATTTGGAAGAGCACTGCTAGTTCTAAGATTAAGTCAGATTACTTAAATATCCAGTGCTCCTTACAGCACCAAAGATTACAAATTGACAGTTCTGATGGCTAGAGTTAAATTACTAGAGCAAAAGCAAAACCAAAGCACACATTCCTTACTGAAAATATGTCTAGCAATACACTGTTAAACACTGAAGGATAATACAAATATTTATACTGAAAAATACCTATCACAGTGTCTTTTTTTCTTTTTAATGTTCCTGGTATAGTTGTAACACTTGGTACTGAGAAAAATCTAATTGTGGCATGTTGAGATACTAGATTCATAAAACAAGAAAGAAAACAGAATCTACTGCCAGATACTACTACATTCCTAAAGATAACTTAAAAGCAAGGAGAGTAGAAGTACAAAGAGAGCATAAAGAAGGGGCCAACAAAACATGTCATTTCTATAGCAGAACTTACTGTTCCCACAAGTTGCAACGAGTACCTAACATGACAAATAATCTCATTTAACTCCTGAAAACAACAGAATTGTAGAAAAATAACTAAAGCAGAAGCTAAAGGAATCAGCCTTTAATGAATTTCAGTCTCATAAATAGCACTGGTTCTTCAGATTAATCGGTAGAGTCTGAATTCATTAAATACATAACTTTTGGCGGTGAAAAGGATTCCTGCAGATTATGTTAACGTGATTTTTCCTTTTTAAGACTTCTTTTAGCAAGAAGAAAAAAATCTTAAAAAAAAAAAAAGGGGGGGGGAGGGGCGGGGGGGGGGGAATGGAAATAATGCAGTATCTCCTTGTGATCATATTCTTTTTGTATTTTCAGTATGATGCTATACCATACAGAATTCCTTTACTTGTTCGTTGCTAGAACCACATCAATTACATAGTGCTCCAAAACTGCACTGTCACCTCTTTCACTGATCATGAGCCTGGTAAATAAGCATCAATTAATAAGCTTTGCAGGATGATGGCAAAGAATGAAGGGAAATGGGCTCAAGTTGCACCAGGGTAAGTTTAGGTTGGATACTGGGAAAAACTTCCTTACAGAAAGGGTTGTTAAGCACTGGAATAGGCACCACAGGGAGGTGGTTGAGTCACCATCCCTGGATGTATTTAAAAACCATTTGGATGTCGTGCTCAGGGCTGTGATTTAGTGGAGGGTTGTTGGGGTAGTATGGTTAGGTTGTGGTTGGACATGATGACCTTTAAGGTCTTTCCCAACCTGAGCAATTCTATGATTTTCCAAAAGAACTTTGATCACCTGATCATCCACCAAGCACAGATTCTGCAAATATTTGTTCCTGCATCTAAAAGCAAAAGGTGTTTTCACTGCTGAATCCAGATAAATCAGCATAAAGTACAAAATTAAGCACATAGGTAATGCTTCTACAACCCCAGATCTCTACTCCTTCTCTTTTTATGTATAAGTCCTATCCAATAGTAAAAGAGGATCAATGTAGTAACAGGAAGGAAAATGGAATGCACAAGGTCTATGTCTTGCCTACAAGCAATTGTGTTTGCTAAACATGGAACTGTTAAAGTGGTAATACTTGGGAACTGCCAATGTATTATTACAGACTAGACACTGCCCACTGTGCCAATCTTTAGCTCCTCTACTTGTGAAAAAATAATGGCACTTTCATTGGGTATCTGCAGACCTGCTTCATGACAAAAAAATAAGAGGCCTGAGTGTGCATATATATGTGTGTGTGTGTGTGTGTATATAAATCTATACATTTATATATATATATATATCCACTGTATGTGGATATAAAGAAGGGCAGTAAGGCAGGAAAAGGACTGTTCAGCCTGTCTTAATTCTAAGTGGAGACTTGAGACTTCAAAAAAAATTCAGAACCTCTGAATATATTTTCTTATATCTTGGGAGAATTTGCAGCAGTCAAAATGATAGACAGTTTTTCTTCAGTTGAAATAAAGCATTTCTTTTGTCAGATATTTGACAGCGATACTTGTCTCCAAATCAACCTTTTTTTTTTTTTTTTTGCTTACTCTCTAACACAAGGTTGCACTCTCCTGCATGTATTACTGAGATGATGCATATAAAATAAACATTTGTTATATACATGTGTGCATAGTGTACTTGCTTTGTCTTTCCAACCTTAAAAGAGATCTTAAACCTAGTTCATATCCCATCAAGAAAATTAGAATAGGAGCATACTCTAGAAACTGACGATCTTTCTTGTTGGACTACCAGTAGTAGATGTAGGACACAGAGTTCTAACAAGAAACAGAAAGAAATGTAAAACTTTTTAAACAGGTAAGGGACAATTTTCCACAAGCAGAGTTTTCTTGTGGAAAATGAGAAGGAACTAATAAAAAAAAATTACAGTTGAATGAAGTAAGAGAGTTGAGATATTTTCTTATTCACTGGAAGTTCCACTGCAGAGAAATCAGACAGCTCTGTTTTTGTGTTTTTTTCTTTTTTCTTTAATTCCAAAGTTCTTACAGTATAATCCAGGGAAAGGCCAGTTTCTAGCTGCTGACTCTGCAAGTCTCCCCTCACCCCGTTAGGGAGAGAGTGATCAATGAAATTGACAAATGGCACTGAACGCTGAGTCAGCCCTACAGAGGTTTCGCTTACTGAAATTTGCACACTGAAGAGTCAAAGCTTGAAAGACAGAAATAAAACCCACTGACTCAGAGTTGTCTATGGAGAAGGAAGGAAAGAACAGACCAACAAGGTAGCAAAGGACACAAAGGGGCAAATGAATGGGTGGGGAAGTGCAAAGCCTTTTATTGTTCATAATTTATGATCTGTTAAAACTGTTGAAGCACATGAAGATGAGGTTCAGCACAAAGACAGAAGCATTAAGAGGATGGAGAAATAAAGCAAAGCATTAGAACTGATTGCCTGTGGAGTTCTACTCAAAGGAGACTACAACAAAGGACATAACTTTGTTCCGCACCTGGACAGCTTTGCTGTAATTAGTCTTTACAAACTTCTAAACTGGTAGGAGCAGAATGTCTGACTTCAGACTTGTTTTAAGTACTGGATATATGCAACCTAAACTCAAGATTCCCTAAGTACGGAGAGAAATTAGTCCAGCTTCACCTTAGAACTTTCAGCTGATAATCTAAAGTGAATTTCTCAGTTTAGGAACTGGAGACTGTGTTGGAAGCAAGCAAGGAAAAGGAACATCACCACTATTAACTGTGATATCAGTGCTGTTTCTCATTACAAGCTACCAACAAAACTAATGTTTTTTGTCCCTTCTGTTTCAAAGAGCCTTTTTCCAGTTACCTTTCATTTAGTCACAGAATATTCTGCTTTTCTTTGTACATTTTTCCTACAACTTTTAACTTATCCTATCACTAAATGATAGAAATGAAAATCTCCATTGTAATGTTTGTCATTTCTAATGCAATTTCCATAAATTCCAGGTGAGTTATACCTTTTATCATGCACTACTCATTAGCGGAGTTATAAATAAAGTGCCTGCAAAAACCCTTGTAAGCCATACCATTTTGTATAGCTTTCCCAGCAACTTGGTCAACAGCATCAGAGTTGTCGTTACCATTCATTAGGAAACAAGAAGTCTGAAATCTCCTCACCTAAAGGTAGTCACACAAGCAAACTTTCAAGCAACATATTTACCAAGTCCCAAAAAATGTCTTCTCCAACCTTCTGTAAAATATCTTCACAGAGGAGTAAAAGACCATCTCTTTCTGCAAAACACAGTATTCTAGTCTTCAGAGAGATAACTGAACTCGAGGCAGCCAAGACCACATCTCTCTATGTTCCAAGACAACTGAAATTTTAGAAGTCATAACTTCTTATTTGATTTTTTAAGGTAAGCATCCCATCAATTCCCGAGACAACATTTGCTTACAGCAGCCCTTTTAAAAATTACCTCATACTTTCCTGAGAATAGCAAGAGTGGTGATCAATTGAGTTAGAAAGATGTCTGCCATAATTTTAGATAAATTAGCTCAGCTCCATTCAGTTACTGCAACACACACACTCACAATCCCAAATACATCAAACTAAGTTCTCAAATGGGCTTTAGGCTCAGCATGACTATCAGATAGATCTGTCATAACAGTTTATATAACTAATTCTAAATCTGTGCCTTGTTTTGCTTTGAAACAGTTGGTGATACAATTTCAGCATATTTTTTGATGTTTAGAACAGAAATTTTCAAAAACCAAACATTAAAAGTTCGAGGCAATTCTACGTTCATGAAGTGGTCCATGCATTACAAAGACAGTTCGTAGAGAAAAATATTGAAGTCATCTTAGCAGTAGTTTTCCTTTCAGGTTAAATACACTTCTTTAGAAGCTGCCAGAAGCTTCAGACAGTAGCTTGGAATTTTAGATCTTTGAAACCCAGATAACAAATATCAAAAGAAACATTCATATTGTTGGAGTAGGTGAAAAGCTTAAATATTTAAGATGACTTAATCATGTACCCACTTCTAAAGCTTCTAGTCTGTTTCTGCCACTGTTCTAGCCAGAAATTAAAAAAAGATCTCAGTAGTAATAATTGTCTTCTGTTTGAAATTGTATTTGGAGAAAAGGAACACAAATGATGGTAATAGATGGTAACATCTGCAATGGTCACAAAAGTTCTTTGCGCCATGATGATATGTTTAAATAGTAACACGTTCCAAAAAGAGAACTCAGAATGGTGAAGTGATAACCAACATTAGTGAACTACACAATGTGATTTGTAATGCTCATGACACACATTGAAATAAGAAAATCCAATGAATCACATTACCTGCCTCAGAAAAATATCATCCAACAGATAATAAGAAGCCTCACCACACTCTAAACTGTCCAGTCCTAATAAAAAGACAACCAAGGAGTTGACATCAAGTATTCTGATCAAATTATATGCAACCAGAAGGAAGATTGTTTTGTGTTAGTCTCATTTTTCCCTCCAATAATAATGTTTTGTCTTGGTCTCATCTAACTTCCAGATTTTATTAAAGTAAAAAAATTCTAATGCTTATCTATCTCAAGATAGCCTTTTATTACAGCCTATATTCTTCTCACTCCCTCATTCTAGAGGCTAAGATGGTGACATTTTGTATTAGAAATTAAGTCTAGATGTTCTATAGAAGATATCCTCTTTCCTTTCTGTTTTGAAGATGCTTTGGTCTTTTTATTTATTTCCATGAATCTAGAGTTATTAACAAAAGTCTCCTAAAGTTCTTACATGCAATAAAAACAATCCAGATACTTCTGTTGAGTGACAAAACGTATATTAAGTTGTGTCCTCAGTGATATTCAGTCATTGCAGTTGATTTTATTAGCGTTCAAGCTTAGGTTGATATGTTTCTGATTAACAAGCATCTGTTCTGCACCACAAAACAACTGAAGAATACCCTTCTAATGCCAGTGAATTGTGTCCAAGATTTAATTACTATGTGACCTTCGATCATATTCGCATTTTAGGACTAGAAGCACCTATTTTAAACTTGAAGAAACTTAAAAGTGAGAGAGTGTACCATAATACCTATGACACAGCTTCATTACCCTTCTCTGAACATGCTCCATGGCCTCCACATTTTATGTGTAGTGAGGGGCCCAAAACTGAACACAGTACTTGAGGTACAGCCTCACAAAGGCTGAATACAATGAGATGATCACTTCCCCACTCCTGCTGGTAAAGCTATTTCTGATATGAGCCAGGATGCCATTGGCCTTCTTGGCCACACTGATTGCTCATGTTCAGCCAAGCATCAGTCAGTACTCCCAGGTCTGTTTCCTCTGCACAATCTTTCAGCCACTCTGCCCCAAGCTTTTAGCATTTCCTAGGGCTATTGTGGCCAAAGAGCAGGACCCAGTACTTGTTCTTGCATAATTTCATCCTCAGCCCAGCTATCCAGCCTGTCCAGATCACTCTGCAGGGCCTTCCTTCGCCCCCTAGGCAGATCAATACTTTCTGCCAACTTGGTGTCACTTGCAAACTTGCTGAGGGTACACTCAATGTCTTCATCCACATCCTCAATAAAAATAATGAATGCTTTCATGAGACAGTGAGATCAGGTAAAATCTCCACAATGTCAACAAGATAGAAGTAAGACTCTTTTGATTAGCATAAGTACAAATATTATGGTTAAGGAAGCTGTCTTTGATTCCAATTTTTGAGTTTTGATAACACAAAATTAGGCTTAAACAACCTGTAGTCTATCATAGGCAATGTATGCAGGGAACTCAGCCAGGCCTACATATATTCTTCCTATGAATATTAAAAACAACAACAACAACAACAAAAAAAAAAAAAAAAAAAAAAAAAAAAAAAAAAAGAACCCAAAAAAAACAAAACAAAAGAAAAAAAAAAACACAAAAAAAATGACACCAAACAGTATAATATTCAAAAAAGTACACAGCAGGAAAACCAACACAATTTTGTTTTTCCCAGAATAAATAACAAGACATCCCTATAAGTTAACTGAAAATATATTTGATTGCTGTGGTAGAAAAAGAAACTCAGACATCATCAATACCGGTCAGGCTTGCAGTTCATCAAGTTTCTACTTTAAACCTAACAAAAGATTTTTTCTTCAGTTTAGAACTAAGCAAACTTAGTAGAAAGTTAAAGAGAATTTTTGTAATTTCCATGAGATGCTTTCAAAAATACTTCCCAGAATTTGAAATACCTCAGTTGATAATGCATATATACATATTCATAAAAGCAGCTTCCAACTAATGGATCTTAAAGGTGTTTTACTGTCTGTCACAATATTCTCTTCTGTAACTACTATATTATTTCAATTGATGTTATCATAGCACGTAGGAGACATTAAATCTTACCTTTAATTAACAACACAAAACATTCAGCATATTTTGTCTACTAATGCTCTCAGATTTAGAAAATAAATTATAGACACCAACTCAATAGGCATTTGAAAGTACTCAACTGTGTTATCTTACTGGAAATAATACAGGCAATAATTATTAGAAAAAAAACTCCTACTGCTAGTCTTAATGCTCATCCACTGCTTTATTCCCACTTTCCCTCTCCTAGCTAATCAATTCATAAAAAAGTAACACCACACATAGAGCTCTCTGTAGCTTAACCATGCTTCTGTCAGTAGCAAAAACTCACCTGACATTGCAGAAACCACACCAAAAAAAGCTGTTTAAAGGCTGAGGTCAACAAAATGTCTGCCACTATCCCTTGGTCAGCCCATTCATCACAGCTCTTGTGCCAAGAGCAAATAGAAATGACAGGGGATAGAGGGCACCAGAGAGAGCACGGAAATACAGTCAGGCAAAATGAGTTCACTGCATCCTTTGGACTTCTGTTACCACAATCCAGGCAACAGCTTCAGCTTTACCTTTCACCTCAGCAAGCAGTGGTGCAAAATTAGATGAATCTATAGCTAGTTGCAAACTGAGATACAGTCACAAAATAACTAAGTATATGTATATTACACAAAAGTGAGAATGTGGAAAGCAACCGTTCACTTGCATCTTTGTTCTGCTACTTAGACATCTTAGAGTGGGAAGGCTTAAAGATACTGTAATAAATTAAACAAGACCGACAACCATGCTGTGTTTAATCAGCAGCTGCAGAAATTATTCTGTTTACATCTAACAGGAGTATACCACTGTTCTTCTTTAGAAACCCACATTGGACACTTTTTTTTTTAATAAACAAAGACACAGGAATTAACGTGAGGAAAGACTATGAAGTAGGGTTTCCTAAGGAGATAACATTACCTTAATACATGCCCCTCCACTTCCATTTGGCTTAAGAGCATGGCTGCATTTTCATTGCACTTACAATTATGATGTGCTGTTCAGAAGAGTTTCAGTGTTCTTAGTCTCACCTAGAGATTACCTTATCCTTCAAGAACATTCCACACTTACACTTCTGTTTCTAGTCTGAACCACTCCATACTTGTCAATATTTGTTTTTAATAGTGCCAAAAGAAGGTAAAAAGACCTGAGTGGGTGCAAAGATGAAAGAAGTCCACACATAGAACTGCATGAAGACCACAAACTAAGTGAAATGCAAGTGTCCACACTTCCTCATTTAAAAATCACAGCTTTGACACCTTTTGTCACTTTTGTTTGGTTCACTGTCATCATCCCTGCAAGAGTTTGGCAACCAGAATCTGACAGAAACTGACATTAATGCAGTCATCCTTTGCTTTTCTTACAGCAGCAGCTGTCAGAAGCAATACCACATTAAGCCAAAGTACTAGTCATCATGAAGCTTTTCCAACATTAAAATTTAAGAATATACCTTCAGAGAGTTTAAAGTAAGTTAGGATTGTCATTTCAGAATAGATAGAGAGATGGACAGATAAAGGAATGGATGAGCAAGACGGAAGAAAGTGTTACAACGTTATGTGAATAGGCCATTTAGAAATCTCTGCTTTTATACTCCTGTTCTACAAATTCCAGAAATACTGGTGATGTTTCACAGCATTCCAGAGGTAACACTGATGCACTAATAATATTAAGGAACTTTCTCAGCATCTCAATAAGCATTGGATTGAAATCCTAATTTTAACAGCTCAGAAATTCTGTCAGATCCCCCTATCATCTTTGTAAGTGTTGTTGTATGGTATCTTATCCTATCACATAAGTTCTGAGGAATGTAATTTTTAGGCCAGTTATGTCCTATACTGACCACTCTCTCTTTCACCTGTAAGTACGCATAGGCCCATT
Source organism: Excalfactoria chinensis (assembly GCF_039878825.1). NCBI lineage: Eukaryota > Metazoa > Chordata > Aves > Galliformes > Phasianidae > Excalfactoria > Excalfactoria chinensis. The sequence goes on along the minus strand of NC_092829.1, from coordinate 39,210,352 downwards.
TGCAGATATACATACTTTTCTAAGTGCCAGCAGGAAACAGAGCAACACAACTTGAAAATGGCAACTGAAATTAGCAACATAATGATACGTCCATCATACTACTTAGTATGCACCATTTATTTAAGTAGGGATGAGAATGGACAGAAAGGAAAACAAGACCTAGTCTATTCTGAACATTAAAATACACATTTGCATTTCAAGTTTACATGGAACACTTAACCTAAAGGTAGGAGTTCCTACAACTATAGGAGCTCACATCAATATATATGAAGAGATATTTAGAAGTAAAGCCAGCTCCTCCCATTTCCCAACCCTTGGTATTTTGAGCACTAAAGAAGAGTCAATCACTGCTACATCTGAGGGGTTGTGCTTCTTAAAAATAAATAAACACAACTTACCCACACCACAGCAGAGCTCCAACACTTCACTAAATGCAACAAAGATTCAGTAAGATCTTACCAGCTGCTACCACGTGCTCAGTCGAATAGAATCAGTGTAACCGAAACAGCAATAACTTAATTGCACCAATACTTTGTGCCCCAGAGCATTACTTTGCTTGCATGAAATAAACAAGGCCACTCGTAAGGGAGAAATCCCAGAAACTGAAAGTCATCTCTAAAGAGCTGCTTCCAGCAAGCAGTTTGGGAAGCACCGAAGCCACCCACCCCCGTGCAGAGGCACACTCGGGTCACACGCTCAGAAAGGACATCTTGGAAGAATCAGATACTTGTTTCGGGAGGCAGAGACACCCCTCAGCTCGGGGAGGGGGCGTTCAGCATTAAAGAGCAAACAACAAACACACTCACCCCGATTTCCCCAGGCACTCGTTGAGCCAGTTCTTTCCCTGCTCGCAGCCCACCACGCGGCTCAGGCGTCGGAGCGGTGCTGACTGAGCGCTGCGGGGAGGACGGGAGACCGTTAGCAGCCAGCACGAGGCTCCGCGAGCTCCTCGCGCAGCTGATGGCAATCTTCGGAATGCCTCCGGGGCGCCCAGCAGCTGCGGGTGCAGCACCTGGCACGGAGCACGTGCTGATGGGACAATGCACTCTGGGGCTGTTGCTCGTGTATCTGCCTCAAACTCTTGCACGTTGCCTTTGTGTTTTTTTGTTTTTGAATATATATATGTATATTGCATATATGCATTTTAAAACTTCTGCCCTGGACTGGAGGCTTAAACAGCAGCACTGAAGAAGCCGGAAGGGAGCCTGCTTCTGGTTCAATGCAAAAAGCAATTATCCTGTCTTGCTAAAACCTCTGCATTCCATCACTGGTTAAAAGGGTGATCGCGGCACCTGGGCTCCAGCAGCTATAATTAAGCCAGGAGCAACTTTGATTTGCATTTAGTAATTAGGATGAGGGGCTGGGTGTGATCACATGAAGCAGAAACACCTGTGTGAAGGCTGGGGCTGTGTAGATCAGAGAGGGGCAGAGCTATGGATTTCCCAGTGTGTAAAAGGTACAGCAAAGAACTAAAAAATAAACCATTCTTTATGGTCACTATAGGCCAAGTAAGCATAAATCACAACAAAAGGGAGTTGAGTTGGTCTGTAACAAAGAGCCTTCTGGCAGTCACAGTAAATAGAGCCTACAATAGTTACACCCTGGAGCAGCCCATCCAACACAGAGCACACCTGTGTTAGAGTTGAAGCTGAGCTCAGTGACCTCTTGGAACCCTTTCAGCTCGGATTTTACATTCCCATGGGACTCCATCAACTCTTCACCACTTTGAGGAGCCCTTCATTTCAAGAATGGAAAAAAATAAATGATACTATTGTACAAAACTCTGGATCTGTATTTTTAGAGAGCAAAGCAAGACACACTCATGGAGGGGGGGAGGGAAAGGGGGGGAATTATCCTCATGATATCTCTAATGAGAAAAAAATAAGCATGAATTGAAATAATTCTTTTTTTGTGCGATTCTGAAACAGTCGAGACTACATTTGAGCTGCTCAGAAATAATTTCTCATACATACCAACATTCCCTTTGAATGATTCAGCTGACACTTGTAGAAAGAGCTATTAGCTCAATATAAATAGCACTGGTTTTTTGGCATTTTACACAGTGCGCCTCATTTCAGCTTCTAGAAATTTCTGACAGTTTCTGGATGGCCATCTTCCCTGGTACACGCTTTCCCTCTGCGCAGCCCTTGAAACCTATTAGAGGCTCTTCCAATACAGGCAGCATAGAAGCAAAATGTGTTTTTGAAAGAAGAAAATGATACAAGCCACATACAGAGTAAGTGAGGTTTTGTGTTTTAAAGAAATGTCTTTTGATAACAGATAACCCACTTGTGAAGGCTCCACCATGTAAATCACAGCACAATTTCCTTTTTATCTAAACTTAGTCTGCTCTACTCAAAGTACAGTTTTGTGCTGTGGTGTACTCTACAGTATCCATGCATATCAAGAAATGGTGACAAGATACAGAGGGACAGCAAGACTATTAAATATCCATCATGCCACTCTGGATCAGGCTTAATGCAATCAGAAACACATGACTACATCAACTTATCTCCTTTGATCAAATGTGATTAAGTAAGTCATTAATTTTCAAGACAAATAAAAAATGCAAGATCATTTTATTATAAATGTAAATGCCTGTCTTCTTAAATGATTTTTTTTCTAAAGGAAGCCCTTCTAATACAGAACTTTGTATACTTCAGAGAACAGTTGTTTTAACATTGGTTTTAATTTTAATGAAACATTATGTATTTGTATGCATGTCTTCTTTCCTTTTTTCTCACACTGCTCATGTTGTCAAGCAAAATTTGTGCATCAGCTTGATCAAGATAATTTCATTATACCATTGTTACCATTATGACTTGGGCAATTAGTAGTTTATAAGAATAAATTTATAGCAATCAGTGATTGAGGCACATTTGCAGTAGTCAGGGTGTAATAAAGCCCAATCAATTTCTTTCATTTAATATGTAGGCTGTGACCCTAGTTTTGATGAGAACTCTTAGCTATTTCATCTTTAAATAAAAAAGAATGTCTGCAAGCAATTATAGTGGTGTGTTAATTGGATATTCCTTTTTATCTTTTATACTACAGAATGCATTGCTAACGAAATCCTTGTTTTCTCTCTCATTCCTTTTTTCTCTCCCTCTCCGTAATGAACTGATATTGACTTTGTGTATTTTGCTAAGACAATGGGCCAGATTTTGATTCTCAGTAGTACTGGTGCAAATATGGAGTGACTTCTTTAAATTAAATAGAATTGAAATTTATGTGCATCCAACCAAAACCAAAACTCACTCTTCTTCTTCTTTTTTTCTTTCCCTCAATAACAGAGGTCAAGAGTCTGCAGCCCTTACAAGGAACTGAATGTTACTTCAAGCTACGACCAGTTATTATCTCATATATGAACTGAAGTATGAACTGGTATGCAGTATTCAAATGGATGATTCATAACCTTAGTCTTAGCCTAAGGTTCTTTATGGCATTAATTCCATGCTGACTTAGGGTAAGGGTTGGCAGATGAAAGAAGTACACTTTAGAGGAAGAAATGAGATCCGAGACCAGGTTCAATTGGCATTACACATGCCACGTTGTGCATATTTCCTGTTCTCTGAAACTGCCTACATCCCTGAGCAGGTCCATCAGCTGGGGAACCAGTTCCTACACAGTACTTATGTGAGCATTATTATGTTCACACAATATGTTTTGTGTCTGGAGCATGAACATCTTAGAACAGCAACCTTGGGCTTTTCCTGATATTTCTTTTCTCACAAAGGTTATTTTAAAATACAAGGCAAAGTGTCAGTGTTTCCTGTTTTGCCTCTGTATTTTAAAGATGCTTACTTACCCATTATACAGATAGGAAAATGAGAAATCTTTAAGATCTGCTCAGATATTTAACCTATAGTATTTGTAACTCTGTTCTGCAATAAAATCCTGGAATATCCAGCAAAGCTTGAATTTTGTGTTTTAACAGAAGTACATTGGAAATGTCTGTGTTATCTATTTTGCATCATAGAAATAATTGTGCAAGATATTTTACAACAACAGAAACGCTACCATTTTTAATTGCCAAATTTTCATGTCCTCTGTCTCTTAACCAAGGCAAAACTGTTGGTGTAATTTTTCCTCATTTGTATCGTAAGGCTAAAAACCCCTCAGAACAATCAACTGTAGCACAGTCTGATGAAAGGAAAATACCGCTGGTGACTCCAGGGCTCACAGAAACAACAATTTTTATTTAAGTGCCTCCTGATCTATTCAAATGCTTTACTGTACTTCTGTGATTTATCAGCGCTTCTGATAGTTCATTACCTGCAGGCTTTATTTCTAGCATAATCGCAATAAACATTTTACTTGATGTTTTCTGAGGCTCTGGGGTAGAATCCTGAGGATCCTTATAATCAAGCAAAAAAATCCCACTGAAATTAACAGGAATCTTACTTGCCCATAAACTCATTGAAGAATGAAGACACATTCAGTAAACTTACAACTCAGTCCTTCATAAGCATATTTCAATTGATTATGGAGTGGGGAAGATTACTAAAATACAGAAATAAAGAGATCCTCAAGATCCCAAGGAAACCTAGCTCAGGAAAATGAACCAGCAAACTGGGCAAGCAGTTTATTATAGAGGATGGTTCTTGATCTTCTTGTTTATTGGTTAGAGTGATTGTGCTGAGGTGAATTTAAAAGTAAGACATTTATCAGCATGTATGTGTGTCTAGGTACATATACAATCATATATGTACTAAAACATGCTTGCATAAAAGAAAATAGTGATCTTCAGTACTGTGAACTAGATGGCTGAACACGTTCTTTTTGAAAGGCTTAATATTCCAGCTACCTTCTGATAATTTTGAAGTGGAAAGAAAACATTTTCTGGATATTATATACCTTCAAAATCATTTAGTTTCCATGTTTAGAAATCACCAGGGTTAGAATTTTCAATGCTTAAAGATAATCACTTATATCGGAAGTTTCTTATGTAGCTACAGATGCTTCATTAGAAGACACAAGTGGCAGTTGTTTGTGCCTAATTGTTGGTAATATTATGATAAATAACATTCAGTATATTTATGAACTCTGTTACCCCTAAGTAATTCACAGTCTTAGAAGTATGGGAGGTGGGGGGAAAAATGAGATAGAAGGGGGAGATTACTTTTAATGACAGCAATTTCAATTCTCAGTCCTGACCTGCATTTCCTGTCTGTTAGAAAACCGCTTAGTTGAACCAGGCCTCAGTTTCTCCTCTGCAAAAGAGCACTCCTTAAGCACGCACTTCAGGATTTCTATGTTAAGAGGCTGTAAATAATTTTTTGCAACTGCGGCCCTGAATAAAAAGTTATAGCAATATCACTTGGGATTGCTAAAGCTATGAAGAACTGTAAATACATCATAATTATAAGCAGCAAAATGACAGTGTTTTCACTTACGCTGCTCTGTGGCTCTCCAATTGCAATAACAGATTTTAGGATCAAAATTCACCCTGGCTTTAGGATGGTTTTGATTGTTTTTCTTCCTCAATATACTGTTTAGCTTTCATTTTTATTACCATCTTAGTCTCCTCTAATCCTGACTTGAAGAAAAATGAACAGAGCCCAGTAGCCATCACTATGGATCACATTGCTTCCAGCATTGAGCTTTAGAGCATGAAATACAATGACATATAGCTTTACACATGACATAGGCAGCCATCTGAACCACAGAATTCCTGTTCTGGTACCCAGTGGGACTGGAACTTATTTTTCATAGGCATTTTCAAAGCAAACAACTTCTCTACTTTAGCTGTTTCAAAGGTTTGCAAAGGAAGCAAACTGCAAGGTGGGAGTAATTCGTACTAAAATACTTCTTCAGGACTTCATGCACTGAAGCATGCAAACTGTCCCTGCTTATCAGTGGAAAAACCTCCACAAAAACAACTTTGCGGAAAGTTTTGATTCCTGAGGATTCTGTTTAACAATAAATAAATGAAAAAACAAACAATCTGGTTCACCAACTGATCCTGATAAATTCACCGTAAAATATTTTTCAACTTCAGGGATGCTGCTGATTGATTTTGTTTAACTGAAAACATCCAAGACAGTTGTTGCATAGGAGTAGGCTAGTCAAATATGATCACAAATATGAACTAATCTGAAATACCCAAAGGCATCACAGCATACAGTGAGTGTTTCAGAAGGTGTGCTGACGTTGCAGGTTTTTTGATATCACATTCTGTTACATGGTAATGTTGACATTATATGAAAAGAAAAATATTAGTCTTTCCTTTACTCCCTATGGGTAAAATATTGCAATTGAATCATACTATTTTTTTGCATGCAATGGCAAACAATCTTCATCACAACAGCTTCAAATCACATATAGCAACACTGCCTGCTTTGAAAAGAAAAATTAAAACATTTATTATTTTGCTAATTCAACGGACTATTTCTATAGGAATAGATTGGGACAGTATGAAAATTCCTTGATTTGGATTGGAATTTTGCATTAGCGTAAGCATTTGGAGTTGTGCTTAAAAACTGAGCTTAAATATCTTCTCTTGGTGTTATCCAGTTGCCAGAGCTTATTGATTTGAATGATGCTTGTTTGCAAGATGGGGGCAAAAATGGTCTTCTTGTTGTCACAGTTGTTTTGTGCCGCTATTGATGTGATGAAACAATTTCATTTGTGAAATACAGTAAGCAGCAGCTGCTTAATGGAAATGAAATACTTTAAGAAATTGCATGCATAAAATCTTCTAGGTGTTTAAACCTCTGGTCAAATGAGACAATTTATAATGTTAACAAACTTAATTCCAGAACAAGTTGTATCACAATTGGACCTGTCATTGTACTACAAGTAACTGTCCCTCATGATTCATTATGACCCACCCTGGTTGACATGTGCACTGCGTGCAAACAGTGTGTTGAGAGCCAGTCAGGAGAGGGGAGATAACAGAGATAAATCTAAATTCATTCTGGAAGCAGTCACACTCAATGACATATTCACTGACTTCTTCAACAGCTCATTTGATAATGTTCTTTCTGCACTATTCATTTTTCTGAAAGATGAAAGCTGGCTGAAGATCTCATCTGCTCACTGATGCAGGGAGAAGATTTGAAATTAGCACAAAAATAAAAAAAGGGAGGGGTGGGGTGGTGTGAAAAGCAAGCACTTTCTGATTAACAGTTTCTTGGTCCTGACAGGGAAGGCTAAACACCCTGCCTTTTCAGGTCACCTTTAATTAGATATGCATTATAATTCTACAATATGGCAATGGGCTGGCTCTGTCTGGCAGAATTGTGCTTAGAGAAGGGGAAATACATTAATCACAATAATTAATTGCTTGAAGAATGGAAATATTGTTTTCTGTCTGAGCTCGTAACGCGATACGTACTTGTATACATTTTTTAATCACTGTTCTGCAAAAAGGTTCAGTCTAGGAGGTTAATAACACGTTCATAGGAAGAATACAAAACGGTCAAATAGTCAGTAATTCCTGGCCTTTTCTAAATTTCTGTTTTAAGTTTCCTTACTTAAACGTGAGAAAGTAAAGGGAGGAGGAGACAATGCTAATTACATTAGCCAGCCAGAATGTTACATAGTCCATTACTGGAAATGAGAATTAAAACACCAGCTAACTGCTTTTCTCCACTGGTTCTGAAAATACCACACCTGCTTCTGCCTGATTTGACTGACTTGTTAATTACCCAGAAAAATCTGGGTCAGTATTTTATGACCAAATTAGTTACCAGCTAAAGATTACAACTGGCTTGCCAAAAGGAAATTAAAAAGTATTGCATGGAGGGGGTAAAAATAAAAATGTGATACTTATGGGTCATTTTGGGATATTGCCTTTAGAAAATATTGTGTTTTCCTTTAAATCTCCTTTAATTTTGTACTAAGAATTTAAAATGCCTGTTAACATTGCAGAATTGTCAAGAAAGTTTACTGGCTCAAAAGCACCTAGTAGCCCATCTTTCCATGAATGTTAACAGTCACAGAATGTGAATCCATAACAAAGCAAACACTGCATCAGCACTTTCTCAACTCTTTCCTTCATTTTTCACCTCCTCTTTGAAAATCCAAATGCAAGCATGCACATTTTCATACATACATGTCCATATGAACATTAGGCAAAAAAAGAAAGCAATCACACAGAGCACTACATGCTTACTTGCACAAAATGCTATTTTGCTTATTCAGCACCCTGCAGTCTGGCCCACTGTTCAGATGCTATATTTGCTTGCCCTTACTGCTCATATAAATCATTTGTCTTTTCCTAATAGATAAATCACTCATCTCTCTATCAAATAAACCCTCCTTATATTTTCCAAATTCATATTTTTTCTTAACCAACATCCACTTTTTTCCACACCCAAAGAGAAGAAAAAGTTGAGAAGGCCGTATGAAGGGAATTCAGTGAGTTCTATACTTGCGTATGTACACTAAACCTCCTTTTTACTTAAATCAGGGGGAAAAAGAAGTAAGTTATATTCAGAAGTCCCCATGGCAGAAATCTTTAGTACTTGTTCTATTCCTTTATCTGAAATGCAAAATAAAATAAAATAAAAAATAAAATAAATAGCCCATAGAATAAAGACAATTAAAGACAGAATGAAACCAGTTTGCTTTGTCTTCAGACGGAGTAAGTAAATATGTGAGTAAAAAGTATAACTCTTGGAGAAGAAAATATCAAAACCCAACAGAACCATATGAGCTGTTATATTTCTCCTCTCCACAAAGATACATGCTCAAGGACAAAAAGAATGAGAAATTAGGTGTTTTTCTACTCAAAGGAATAACAAAACCACATAATAATTATACCCCAGCTAAATCCAAATTTTCATAAAACGGATGTTTCAAAAGAACAGGAATTCAAATAATATTTTAGTGATTTTGTAGGCAACACAGAAAGAAAAGCCCTAAACTTACAATGCCTCATTTTATGTCCGGAAAATTAGCCTTAAATTTTTTCAAATAAATTGCTACTGTTCTGAATTCTCATCATACAGGAGAGATTCAAAATCAGAAGTTGGTAGATACTTCAGAAGTCACTGCAAGTTCCCAGGGGACTCATGATGAATATTTCTCATATCTGATTGTGAGACAGGATCTGCATTCATTTTGTCTCCCAGGTGTTGCCTAGAAGGCCGTGAAAGGGAAAGTGTTTGTGCTGTAAAGAACAACAAAGCATCCAAACAAAATTTCTATTACAGTAACTATTCATTTCAGAAGGGAAAGCTGTATGCAAATGAAGTAGTTTGTGACAAGGAAATCTCTCTTAAAACAAGCTGTGTAAAAGACAGAAAAATTAAGGATATCAGCGAAATCATTTAAGCTTAATGGAGGAAAAAAAAAAAAAAAAAAAAAAAAAAGGAAACTCTTTAAAATATTTTTAAAGTCTAAAGAAATTTCTACAGAAATTAAGTAGGAAGAAATTCCTACAAACTACCAGAATTGTAAACAGAACTACTTATCAGGAAAGAAATATAACTAAAGATCCTGTTGGATTTGCACATGAAAGGCACAATAACAGCCAAGGAATAAAGGAATAAGAAGATAGAGTACAAAAGTTAAAGTAACTTTTCTAACATAATGTTTCTGAAGTAAAAGATCTGCAGCAAAATGAGAAAGGAAGGAATTGAAGAGGTTGCCTAAAGGGGCATTTCTATGAGCTGCAGAGATAATAGGAAAAAAACAACAACGTTATGGTGATACATGATTGTTCACTTCACAAAGTTTAGTGGGCAACGGTCAAGACGCTTTTGTAGACCAATGTCAAGACTCACCAATCACTTAGTTTTTGAAGAAGTCAGTGTTTTAATAGCAGCAATCCAGCCCATATGTAGTATACACCTGAGTTTTAAAGCATTTTAAAGTGGCTTCTGTGTATCTATATATTTCAAAAAGAGTGAAAGACAGAAGTCAATAGTCAGTTTTCACAAAGTTCAAGAGTTACCAATGGAATCCTACAGTGACATAAGCTTCTTGACATGATCCTAGAAGATCTGAAAATGCTGACAAGATGAATGTCTACCAACAGCGTAAGATTACTCAAAATATATTAAGAGAAAAAAAAATAAAAGAAAAAGAAAGGAAATGGAAAAGTGATCAAAGAGCTGCATAAGTATGTTAAAATACGGAAAGACTACATGATAAGCTGCTTTATGTAATTCAAGTTGATAAACACAAAAGTTACACATATGGAGAAAAATAGAAGGTCTGACTGTGCTGGTTGTTTGCTGTGCTGGTTGTTTGTTTAGCTACAACAAGTAAGGAAAGAAACCCTGAAGTCATCACAAATCTGCTCAGCAGGAGCTAAAAAGATAAACAGAATATTAGGAGTTACTTGGAAAGCATCAGGACAGAAAACCCCTGCAATGTTACTAAAGAAATCCATGACAATCATGTAATTTTGATTCCTTCCCATCTCCAGAGTGATGTGGTAGAACTAAAGAAGTTGCAGCAAGGATAAGAGGATGATCAGAGAACTAAAATGATTTCCATTTGAAAGAAATTAAACGGACTAACTTGCAAGGAAACAGACACACACACGTATGAACAATATGGGAACTGGAAATTACTGTTCAATGTAAAGAATAAGAGACATCCCACAGAATTTTCAGCTACAAACTTTAAGCAAACACAACTTGCAGTTTTTTATATGAGATGAAATTAAACTGTGAAACTCATTAAAGGAGTCTATAGAAGAGCAAAGTATAAATGGCTTTGAAAAGCTATTAGGCAAATTTACAGAAGAAGCATTTATTAAAGTGTATCAAACAAAAAAACACAGCTATAATACCCAGCTCCACTGTAGATTGCCAGATACTGGGAGAGAAGTAGGGAGTTATCACTATGCACTTAATATATATTTACATTGTACTATTATAAAGCGCCTTCTACATGTGACCATCACAATCAAAATTAATAGAGTTGTTTATCTTAAACAGTACAGTCAGTCATATGAAAGATGTGACTTTGCCAAAAGTTTGTTCTTACCATGTATATGGGTAACATTAAACCAAGAAAGAAATTGAGAACATGATGTAAAAACTTCATCAAAGCAGATTTTCAATAGCATACATGCTCTCTGGAGCCACGGGTCTCAACCAGAAACGTTAGAACAAGACTGATGTCTCACCTCAGGTATGCCATAATGTACAGTTACACAATCATACAGTTGATAGATAAACAGAGGTTTAAACAGATGTTTCATATGAAATATTATCATGATAGAAAAATAACTGATGATAAATGGAAAATACTCACCAGTGTTGAAGGTTTTCAGTAACCTCCAGAGAAAAAGATCCTTCTTTAATGGTAGTCAGCCCTTAAATGAGATCTGGAAGAGATGGAGCCAAGCTCCAACCCTTCCGGTAGTGCCTCTGAATTACCTTCACCTGTGCTCCTGAAGCTGACTCTTGCTTGCCTCAGGTGGTTAATCAGAGGTTCAGGCTGTGATCAGGTTTCCCATACACATAAAAAGCCAGAAAATGATAACAACTTCTAAAATTTCATCTCTTTTTTTCTTATGTTGGTAAGTTAGTGATGCAATAGTATATTGTCACATTATGCTCACAAGTATATTCTCACTAGTATACTGATGATAAAGCATAAAGAAATATATGACATTTCATAATATAAAGTTGCCAGATGATAATACAGATTCAGCATTAACAAACTATTTGAGAGAATTTTGAATGCCATATTACCTGCAAGTACTGTAAGCTAAAAAGGAATGCAAATATCTTTTGACATACTCTGTTATCAGGTTCATGGATGAAGAGAACTTGGGAAGAAGGAGAGAAAGCAGAAAACTAGAAGGCTTCTACATTTAACATTCTCACTGTAACATTTAATTCAAGCTATTGTCCTTAAAATGACATTAATTCTTCCATCTCATTTCCTGAATTCTGACAAATGAAATAATATAAACTGACCATACACTAAAAGTATTGTCTAAATCAGCATCAAATATATATTGTCCCATGTCTCAGATGCACGTAGTTAATTGACACAAACCCTCAAATCTGTGAATATACCAGTACATACAGAAACATGGCTGTCTTAATATGAAGCTTGACTGACTATTTGTGCAGAATTGTTACTGGGCCTGTCAACTGGAGTTAATAAAATTAACCATTCAGTGCCTTGCACGACAAACCTCAAAGCCCGGAAACTTCTGTAGAGATTATTTGACACAGAATCACCACACAGGGTTTGGTTATGTATGTACATAGTGTGTACTCAGACTAATAAATTAGAATGTTACTCTGTTCTCTTCTGAAAAAGAAGCCATTTGCAGAAAACAAAGAGTAAACAGAAATAAATGAAAAATAAATAAAAATCAGGCCTGAATACCACTGAAAGCTCACATCTTCTTAACACTGTGCAACCCAACAACAATCCCAGTTTATGGTGAAAGGTTCAGAAACTAAGTTTGCCTTATAATAAATTACTTAAATAACTTTATGTATATATATATATATAGTTATATAAATTCATTGTGTATTTGTTGTATAAAGTTGGTATGAAGTTCTTTCACCAGAAAATAATTTCCCATATGTTTTATGCAATGGTCTGATCATTTCATTCTCATTAATATCAATATAAGAATGCAAATAAAAATCTCAGTGTTACATCCTGAGAAAAAAAATGTTATGGAGTAGCTTCCTGCTAAATTAGAGATGCAACACTGAGACCAAGATCTTTTTTTGCTTTAATTCTGATTTAAACTTTCCTATTAGCTCTGCAATATCTTTAGCCTTCTTGTTTCTGTTCTGCATATACTTTGCACTGTGTTTATCTGCCTAATATACAAATGTTTGTTCTGAAATTTCTTCTCTATAATACAGTTGCACTTTTACGTTCTATGAATATAAGAATAGTATTCCTTTAAGAATTTATTTAAAGATATATACAATCAATTTGAGTAAATAGCATGTGTTTCTCTCACATATCATACTTGTCTGTAGCATACCTTGAGTGCTGTTACTATAGAAGTTAATGAAATATACAAACACAATCTCAGTGCAGTAAAGACCTTAATTACTACTCACTTTTGGCCAGTGGTAAAGGAATCACCAGCCAAGAAATAATACCATATCAAGAGATATTTCTGCTGTTTTCCAGTTTAAAAAACAAAAACAAAATACCTGCCATACATATTTATTGAGACACATAGGAGGATTAAACCAGAAGGAACGGACTGCAAGAATTGTTTATTCCAACAGAATTTCAGAATTCTGGAAAGAAAAAGCAGGTTTTGAAGTCCGCATTTCCACAGTATCTACTTTTCCTTATTTCCATATATTTTACCTTTCTAATCTGTAAATTACAAGAGGAAAAATTCAATTTCCACATTGCTCAGTGTTACAGATGCTGCTGCTATGGAAACTATCCTTCATGTGCCAGAAATAAAGACATACTGTTGAGGAGCAGTAACTGCAAAGCAAAGCAGCATTACTTTTTAATTTTTTTCCATTAGAAGTCTAATATAAATGCCTAAAACACTGTTTCAATTCATTATGCATTCTTCTACTTCCAGTGAACTCTGTAACACTTTTGACTATTGCATGTTGTAAGAGATTTCCATAGAGCTGTCAGCTTATTGTTTGAGGCATACAAAAGAATAATGTGTAGTGAAGATTAGAAAACATAGAACTCTTTAACAACCTGTATGTTTATAAAAATGAAATGATGACACTTATCTAATAACAGCTCTACTGTGAGCCTATGCATAGCTGAAAACTAATGTAGTAAATAATAAATGTCAGTTATGGTTCTGAACACAAATAAAGTCTTGGCCCAGTGTGAAGCTCGGTAGTAAGAAGAAAGTGGTGTCTCATCCACTGACATTCTGTCCATTCCCAACTTATGGTTTGGGCCTGTTGGATCTTTGGACTCCCTATCCTTTACTTTAAAGCTGACTTGTAGTGTTTCTCATGTTGCCTTCAATCAGTTTTGTTTTCTTCTAATTTATAATGTGATAAAATTATAAACCAATTTCCTGGATGAAGAAGTTGGCCCTTAACTATTGGCTGTGCAGATTCAAGTGAGAAATACTTCAGTTTTAGTACTGCTCATCTCTGCCACTGTTTTACTATTTTGATCTGAAGCCACACTTTTGTTTCTGTACAGCATCCCCCAAAACCGTTACCACATACTACAGTTGTCCCGATTAGATATTACTTCCATAAAAATAATAATAAAAGAAAAATAGCAGCTGCACTGCCTGAAGGAAAAAGAAATAATCTCAGTAAGTCCTACAAAGAATTCCAACAACATAAGTATCCTTTTCCTTAAACATTTAAGATTCTTTTTGAGCTCACAGCACAAGGTAACAACAAGCCACGTTCTGTAAAGGCTATTATAAAGAAGAGAAAGGATGTAATCACTCTATCCCTTCCACAGATCTACTCATGACTTTTTCAGAAATAAATGTGTGTGATAGGAAACACTGCTTCACCTGACGTCTGTGGGACAGTTCAGTCCTTCTGGAATAAGTCCTGTTTCAGAAGTTCTACTGCTTTGCAAGAAAAAAAAAAAAAAAAAAAAAAAAAAAAAAAAAAAAAAGTGCAAGATTGGACTTTATTGCCTGAAATGCTATAAAAGCAAAGTGTATCTAAAGTTCAAAATGATTTCCTCAAATGTTGGAAAAATTAGTATCACAGTGCCAAACCCATGTTTAGACCTGTATCTACATTATCAACGACAATAGACTGATAGTCTGGCTACCGAGAAAGAAAGGGTGCTGATGTATGCATGACTATCCTATCATCATGTGAAAATAAACATCAGTCTTCTCAATGACTTAAATAGGTACATCTAAATAAATAGATAATTTAGAATTGCTGCCATAAAAATGTGAAACCTTAATCTGGTCAGACTAGAACACAATAACGTGATTCTAAGGAAGAGAACATTTCCATTGTGTGGAGCAGATGATGATGGAAAAAATACCTACAGTGTTGATAGACTCTTAAAATATATGGTTAGATACCAGTAAAATGTTTGTTGCTAAATTCAGAAGGATCATACACAGTTTGTAATCTAAGAACCTTCAAGGAGAGAACAGAGCTGCCACCTCGGTTTCTTTCAAATGGTCTTAGAAGGCTGGAGTAAGCAAGAAGCAGCACAGCTCAGAAATATTCTACAGACCTGTTTCTCCAAAGAAAAACATCTGGATGTAGGAATGATTTCAGAAGATGAGGGAACTTCAGTAATTTGAAACAAAAAAGAAAATTTATCTGAAACAAACATATTAGTAAATGCTTATAAAATACCGTGCTGTAGAGGAAATTGTTACAGGTTTTGCTGCTGTTGTTGTATTATAATTTACCATAGTATTTGTTTAAAATGCAAAGGTTTCAAATATGCATTGCAACCTAACTGTTCCATTGGAGATGGAAATTTTCAGATGTGTTTGGTTATAAATAAACAATTTTCCCCACTGTGCTAAGCTAGGAAACTGAGTCTGAAATAGGTCATGGACTCTACAGAGTAATTATGCCTGAAATTCTGCTAAATGGGATAGCAGAGAATTTAACAGTTGCTTTCTGGTTGCCAAAAGTGAAAACAACAGAAAACACAGAAAAAAAGAAAGAAAAAAAACACCACCACCAAACACAGACATACAAATCTTAGGTATATTCTGCACGTAGAGAAAAATATATAATCCTGAACATGATCAATTGAAGCTACAGATGAGAAAGCATCTAAAGCTCGGAGGACCATAGTGGTGAAACTACAGTTCATTTAAAAAATAAATAAATAATGAGACTTCATTAGTTCACACTGAAGTGGAGAAACTTAAAAGTCTTCTCTAAGTTAAAAGCTGTAACAAAGAAAGCAGAAGCACAGAAACAAAGGAGCAAAGGAAACAGAAGGTCTTGTGAAATTAAACTGTTTTTTTTCCCCTCCTCCCTGACTTTGACAACAGAAGGAGTTGATGAAAATGAGAGACCAATGTTCAAGAAACATAACTTGAATAACTTGATTATTCTAGCAGCAGTGAGAAGGAAATGCTGCAAATAATTCATCAGAATACCAGAGAATCAAAAAGGAAAAAAAAAAAAAAAAAAAAAAAAAAGGAAGAAAAGAGAAAAAAAAAACAACCCATGACAATATACTGTATATTCTGGCATGATAAGTTGCTTCACATAGCAGATAATTTATCCAAGCTGTATGATACATTTCATTAAAGGAGCAACCACCAAAAGTAACTTCTGATTTGCCTTGTGCTGCTCAATCTATCAAAAACCAGTCTCTTAATCCCTTTAATGGTGGCACTAAAAAAAAACATTGAAATATATCACTTTATTTTGAAATACCTTATAGCAAATTAATATATTGTACATTACAAAGTACTTTGTTTACCGAATGACAGTATGCTAACTACATTCAGTGTAAAATGGTACAGTAAACAGGGTTACTTTCCATTGATTTTTAGTGCACTGTGTGATGGGTGTATGCTAGACCAATGCTTCTTCTGTGACAAGGTAGATAAATCGACAAAAAGAAAAAAAAAGAAAAAGAAAGAAAAATTAATCTGCCTGATTAATTTGATAGATTAGAAAGTACGCCACAGACAGGGAATGAGATGCAATGGTACAGCTTTACTAAGGTTTAGGAAATGAGAAAAGGAAAGGAGATGTACAAATAGATTGATTATAGTATCTACTATTTCACGCAGCCCTACATTTTATTTTTTATTCCTATATTCAGAAGATGAAAGGAAAGAAAAACATTTTGTTTACTCAATCGGTAATGTTTATTTCTTGAAAATAGAACATGTGTCAAGTGACTGCTACTGAACACTTCTGAGTGGCCTTGATAAATTTTGATGCAAAGTTTGCACAAAACTGTTCACTGGGAAAGTTCCTGCTATTCTGAATTTCACAGTATTGTATAAAGTCATAGGGTTTGCATTGCTAATATACCACAGTATATGAGGTATATAACAAGAATTTGGGAGCCACAGAAGTCTCGTGTTCATAAAGAACTGAAATGGAAAGCATTGTGTTAACAAAAGTCCTACTGAAGTGTCCATGTCTAAAAGGTTCACAGGCACAGCCTTATCATTTAGGAAACAACAGAAATGCTACCTCAGTCACAACTCCTATTTATGCTATCTTAGGTGTAATTTCTTCTTGTACAGACATAGCAGGAATGCTTTCTCTAAGGCTATTTTTGTGACTGACAACAAAAAACTAACAGCACCAGAAATCATATACCAACAGCTCCAAAAAGCATGAAGTTGAATTATTATCCAGGTGGAAACATGTCCTTATGATTCCTTGGCACTTGCTATCTGAATGAGGCTTAAAGCTACCCCAAGTTTAAACCTAGCTCCTACATAGGCCATTGGTTCTGAATTAGGTCTTAATTTGCAGTGAAATTCTACCCCCTAGCCCTTTGATCTTGAAAGGTTTGTTCTAGTATTTAAAAAGGAACTGACCACATAAAAGATGTAATTCAGGAAGAAACTTCTAAAAAAACCTCTCAACTGTTAATTGCAGCTTCCCAAAAGAAACCAGAGATAAGAGTGCGTATGTGCATGAATGTCCTTTCTCCCTTCCATTCTCTGGAAAAGCTGTCATGCATCCCAGCTGGTTAGCTGCCACTGCCAAGAACTTCAAAGAGGAAATGCACTTGCACAAACAGCTTAGATGACACCAGAGACAGCTGGGGCTTGGCTCTTCCTTTCCCTTGTCTTCCCTGTTGCTGTGCTTACAGGAGAAATGCAGAAAGTTTTATTTCACTCAATTTGTTAGCATAGATACACATCCATGAAGTTCTTGAGAGGCAACATCTTACAGTGCACAAGTTAGACAAGTATCTTCTACTTGCTGTTAGCGCCACAAACGGCCTGTTGGCTTGGCACACGATGTACAAGCATTCTGTGTTACAAGGGCTGCACTGAAAGTAATGCTGCCTATTTTATTACATTGGCCCATGACACCAGAGGTGGATGTTGGTGATATAGCAGTAGATGCTGAAAATTCCTGCCACAATTCCATTACATTTTGTTCCTGTGTGGCAGATGGCAGAAGTGCAGATCAAACAACGGTGTGTCACTGAATTCCTCCTTGGGGAAATGGCACCTGTTGACAGTCCAGTTTTGCCTTTTAGTGCATCCAGCTGCACAAGGAATAACTAAATATTATGCATTATCCTTCTACGGCATCATGAAGTGATTACAAATCAGTACACAAACATGAAAAAAATAATAATTATGCTTACCTGTAAATGATTGCAAAGATACAACTTGCTACATAGAAACACAGAATAACAAATGAGCTTTAAACAAACAACATGCTCTCCTGCATCAGTTCAAGTAGTAAATATGTGTTATCCTAGTAAATATACCTGAACTAGATTATCTCCATTTTCCATCCCTCTGCCAACTTGCTCTTTGCTTTACTGGACACTTACACTGTTACCATCTCCAACTGAGCACAAAGTAACAACTCTGTTGCTATCTCCCATCTTCCAAATATCTTTGTCCTTTTCTGGATTAGATCAATAGCAACACTTCCAGCTGTGACAGCCACTTCTAGAGCGCTAATCTGAGATGCAGGCAGATATCCCAGAGAACATATTGCAAAATGATTAGATCTGGAAGATTTCAGCAGCTGAAATGTCTGGTGTATGCATAGGGATCCTCCATGTTATGCAGGTAGCCAAAATTATGGGATCAAACAACGTCATAGGGAGGCAGGAAAAGAAGAAAAAAGAATTCTGTTTGTTGTTGTTGTTTGTTTGTTTGTTTTGTGTGTGTGTTTTTTTCTCCTTTTTAAATCTATAAGTAAAACAACAAACAAAAACAACAAAAAACATTTCAAAGGTGTCAACGTGGTTAAGACCATCAGAAGCTGCAGATGCCAGTGAGGTTGCTAAAATACAAGAATCAAAGATGAAGCAGCTGAAAAAACTGAAAAGAAAGAGGTAATCAAGGAATCAAGGCAGTGAAGGCAATAACAGGCTAATATATGAAAAGACATTGATAATCTGTGCCAAGGTGCTCAAAGATCTTTGTTAGATCAAAGGCAAACTGGAAATCAGTTCTGCAAGAAAATTTGGAATGCTTTATGAAAGCAGAAGTAGAGGACAGACTGAAAATCAGAGCATAGTGGAATCACATGAAAACTTTTGGAAAGAAATGAGGAATGAGTGATGAATCTGATGGAGACAGGGATGAAGAACATTTTAGAGATCAGTAAATGACGGAGTTAGGAATGTGCCCTTCATTAATGTAATCTTTTAAGAACTTAAAGATAAGCATTCTTTGCTTGCTTTTCAGAACCCAGCTTTTTTCCCTGCATGCAGAAAATAAGTCTCCTGGAGTGAAGCAGGTATTGATTCTTGTGCTGCTTTGGGAGTGGCACTCCAGTGCTCCCAAAGAACCTTCTATGGGCACAGGCAAAAGATGCAGTGGATTCATCACGCAAGGAAACAGTTTCATTTCTGAGAGGGATACCACTAAGATACAGTCAAACTGCCTGAAAACTGAAGTAGGTTTTATCTTTACAACGTGTTTGCAGACGGAGGGTCTGAGAACTTTATCACTTAACTGCTTGATTATTACTAGGCAGTAATTTAAACTATAGACATTATGCTAAGTATTCTTGTATTAATGCCTTGTTCTGCTCAAATAATGTTAATTATATGTTCTGTGTTTCATAACTGCCTTAATTTTCTTGAAGATAGCAGCAGCTTCAATTGCATTTTTCTGATAAGCTGATGTGTAACAAAAAGCAATCTGTATAGAGAAGTAAAGCTATACACCATACAAATACACCAGGAAAATCCAAATTATGACAATATGCATTATGCAAAAAATATAATACAGCTTTCTTAAAAAAGAGAAACAATGTCTTTAAAACATAGCCCTAATTATAAGATATTCTTGACAGATTTTCATTACTTAATTATTAGAAATTGTTTTAAAAGGAAGCATTTTCATCATTGAAAAAAGAAAAGGGGGGGGGGGGGGGGAGGGGGGGGGCGGGGAGAATTATGTTGTTTTTGACATATGTACCAAAGTTACCATTTCTTCCAATGGGGAAAAGTTGAGTTTAAATAGCAAATGATAACATTATTGGCTTAAAATGAAATTGTAAACTAAGAAGCTGAAATAAAGAACTGCTAGAATAAAAAGAAGGTAATGTTTGGTCTGCAATAAGTTTACGTTTTTCACTGAATTGCTTTTACTTGCCTAGATTTGGATATATGCATAAATCGAAGGCGAGTGGTTAAGTCAGCATTTTAGTCATAGGCAGAAATCAGGACTATCTGCTGAAAAAAAAAGAAGAAATTTGTCTACAACAGAAATCCCTTTTCCAGGAACCCCATGGGAGCAAAATAGCACACTGTTGCTCAGAACGTGGTTTTTAAAATTCACTAAGACTGCTGTATATTATGATTGGCTCAGGCATCTGAACCAGCATACAATGAATACAGTTGTAATTTTTGCAGTCACAGGGCAATGAATGTTCCATGTTATTTTGCTTGTTGTCTGTATGTAGAGAGCAATTTCCGTAGAGAACATTACTGTATCTGTCATGTTCCATCTAAAAGCGCTGATGCAGAACTGCTTGGAGACAGCAGCACTGTAGTATTGATGCTCATGGCAGAAGAGATTTAGATACCATGAAAAGCTAATGGTGTTAACTAAAGAATTCTTCAGTTCACATCAGCAGAAAGAGAACATTTAAAGGGGGATTAGTTTAAGAATAAATGGCAAAAATTCAACACATTGAAATTGTGCAAAGTGCATATTGTAGCAATTACGGAGACTTTTTGATACAGTACTGAGGAGCCAAATTATGGCTGTGCAGCACATTGCTCTAGCACAGACAAATGCATTTACGGAGGATATCTTTTTTAAAGACTGTTAAAAGTTATGTCATTGCTTTAAACAAACATACTGTTATTGTGCAGGGAGATGCACCTGCACAAACACCTAGTTCTGTTTTCAGCCAACATACTTCTTACCTCTGCTTAAATTTTCCTTGTGCTCGTGAATTTATCTTCTCAATTTCTTCTCTAGGGTGGATAATAGGGGTAAGGCTCAGTTAATTTTGTCTCACCTTCTTTGGACTAATGAGAAATGACTGCAATAAGGAATGACAGTTCTGCAATGAGACTGCTAAAGACTAAACAGCATACGGGAAGGACATTAATTCTGGGCTGGAGAATTTGCTCTGAAGTAGCCTGTATTCAAAAGTGTTTTAAAACCTGATTAAGAAAGGCTGGAAAACTGCCAGTTGGTTTTGCACTAGCAGGGAACCTAACCTCAGGCATCGAGGACCAGGTAGGAGTGAATGGCCAAGTCCACAAAAGCACATGTACAAATGCATATGTATACAAAACCAGTAAAACTCCAGAATATCAGAATCTATAGAATAAGAAAACAGAGTATTAACTCTTACCATAGAACATAATTCTGTCTAAGTCCTGCATCTGAAATACTAATGAGGATATTGTCTCCCAGCCACACCCCCTTCAAAATTTTTTTATTTTTTATTTTTTTTTTCCTTCTCTGGCATTCATTTTCAAGGCAGTCAACAACAGCACAACTACTGCTCTAGGAACAAGTTCTTTATACATACAGTATAAATTCCATCGCATTTTTCCATACACTGTAAGGAGAGCACCAACATACTGAAATAGATCTTTGTTAGGTGGCTCCTATGTTACAGTATGAAGTATTTGCACATAAGATTAACTGCCTACTGTTTTCTTCTTCAGTCTACATTCTTCAGTTTGTAACTTTCTAGCAGAGTTCCCACTTCCCAGAGAGGATATATATATATATATTTAAATATATATATATATATATATATATATATACACACACACACACACACAACTTTTACTCCTGCTCTCATTAGGTAACAGAACTGTGACATCTTTGGATAGACATATTTGTATTCCACACCTGGATAAAACCTAACACAAAGGGACTATTACTTTCGTTTCAAGCATATAAACAACAAGGCCAGAGAAAAGTAATGTGAGTATATAAAGAGGATTTATACTTTTGGGAAAAAAAAAAGAGGAAAATTACATTCAAATGTGTTGTGCCACAGATACTATAAGCACAGATACTATTTTCTGAATATTTTTCTGCAGGTAGTCTTACCACAAAATACCAGCAACGATTGCAACTCACTACTCTCAACGACAATAGCAGGAAAAAAATGTCAAAGGAGCCAGCATTAGATCAATTTAAGAAAGGCACTCAAGAGGGTGTAAAAGGTGACCACCAGGGGTTGACTATATAGTACGTTAAGTACTCTAGTTTAGTAGGGAGCATTTAAATCTATTTTCTTTTGACCTATAAAGACTTCAAAGTGCAACAGGTACAATCTTTATACATTAATTTTCTTATGCACCAAGTCTTTCCAGAGAACATCAGGGCAAATGTTTCAAGTTAATGGAGGGCATACTGTGGTGATTTATATCATCTGTCATGCACTGAGGACAAGTGGCCATGGTATAACATTTCCTAGAACCTACTGTAGTTAGACAAAACTATTCAGTTTAGCTCTTTTGAAATCCATCACAAAGATGCACAGCAGAATGTATAAATAGCTAGGCTAATAGGCTGGCATAGAAACATCTGTACAGGAAATTGTTCCATTTAATAGTAATTCGTCAAGATAATTGTGTCAAATGCTGTATTACCACAGATAGAGTCAATATTAATAAGATTTCAATCTTTGTTATCAGAATATTAGTAGAGTGTACTTAGACCTTTATTACGTTTATTCCTGAGGCAGAAGAGAACATTTCTATTTCGCCCTATCCTCCTTTAGCATTCCCCTTGAAATTATTATGATAAAACTAACAAATACCATGCTCAGAATTCTTAAAGAGAAAAATGATACTATTCAGGATGACAGAAAGAAAATACGTTGAAAAACAAACAAAACTAAACAAACAGAAAACCACACAAAAATGAAATAAAAATCACACTGAACTAAACAAAACATTCCAGATTTACTTAGTAACCTTTGGAAGCAGCTTTAGAAAAATATTAGAGGTATGCCTGGCAAATTTAACTAGGAAATCCTAGGAAGAACTGTTCAGAGGTACAGTAACAGTAATGCACATGAAGAAATCAAAACTGTCTGCAATGACTCTTATCAGAGGGGAGAAACCCCATCCCCAGCTATACACAATGATCTCCAGAGCTCAGTGGTGTTTCGCCAGGAGCCAAACAGCATGCCTTACTTCAACCTGACATGACTCTATCCTGTCTGTCATGACTTGTCCCCGAACTTCTGCAGTTAAGCATTTTACTGCATCAGTGATTTGATAACAAGATGGAAATTTTGCAGCACTCCTCACAAACAGGACCAGAAACAGAGGGACTCGTGAATCTTGGATGATAGTTGCTTGCATTTAACCTGATTTTAAAACTAAATATTTGTAGAGCTCTGAATTTTATTATAAGCATTTCTCACGGCCTAACTAGGACAGTCTGTAAAACATATCTAATAATAAAGTCTGAATTTTCCAGTAAAAACTACATCCTTCCAAAACTGAATTACTCAAAAAGCTAATTTAAGATCTTTAACTGCACATTGTAACCAAAATCATGAATTTTTACAGCGCATGTTCTGATAAATACACACAAAAAGGATAATGATTATCATATCTGAGAATTAACTTCCTACAGTATGAACCATGTGTGGAGATTTTTGCAAACATGAATATGCCACATCTATATCTATGGTTTTGGGCAATTCTAGTGGTCTTTTCTTTAATTACTTTTTGTCTTTGCAAATGATACTTAA
The DNA here is from genome assembly GCF_039878825.1 of Excalfactoria chinensis. Taxonomy (NCBI): domain Eukaryota; kingdom Metazoa; phylum Chordata; class Aves; order Galliformes; family Phasianidae; genus Excalfactoria; species Excalfactoria chinensis. The sequence continues at coordinate 39,186,596 of NC_092829.1, read as the reverse complement.
AAACAGATGCAGCAGATCAGCTAGGAGAAAGGAGATATGTAGCACAATGAGGAAAGATACTAAAAAAAAGTGATTACATTAGGAAAAATGCAGTTAATTAGAAAATGGTGTCATCCTGCACTGAGTAGTAGAAATTGAGCTTGTAGAGCTCACTGTGTGTGTTTTCTGCAGCCATTCTGGGCTAGCCAGTATCACAACCGATTTTCCAGAAGCTACTGTGATGGAAGAATTAAACTACACAAAATAGGAGAGAATATACCTTATAGGAAACAGTCCTGCTGGACAGGATGATGATAAACACAAGCAAGTAGTTGTCCAAGGCTTTCTTGAAAATGATGACTCGTGCTTTTCTAGACAAATGATTTTGAATATGCAGTTTATCTTTTATCAGAAAAGTTTCAGGGGCAGGGACTTAAAAGCTCATCAGACTGTTTCTGATTCTACAGATATACATTCTCATACATTTGTCATATTTTCCTTCTTTCGTTACATTTGTTCAAATGCACAACCAGATACAGGCAATTAAAGCATGTAACAATCATTCATTCTGACAAAAAACACAAAAGTTTTCTGAAACTTTCATGACACTTCAATGCTGTCCAGTGCCAACTTCTCACGTTATAGGATCTCTACATTCCATAGCAGGACATTCAGAGAAGTACTTATTCAAAATAAAGAAATAAATATCACAACTGGCATTTTGATAACTCAGGCCAAAATAGTTGGCTAATGTATCAGAAGCATTACACTGATATCAGCAGAGAGATTACCTTAACCGCCCATTGCTGAAGTATGACATAATGAATGCTCTTAACTGTTCATTACTCATACATGAAGAACCATAACCTTCTTAGCTTGGGTGAAACAGAAACATAAATTGTTACAACTACAGGAGAAAATCCAAGGCACAAGTGTGTTTTGTGTGTCATAGCTTGACATCTGCTGAGCCTATCACTCGACATCACAACATAAGCAGTTCCCCCTACTTTTCTACAAAAGGCTGCTGCTAGTAAAAAGGAAACTAAAGCTAACTCTGGAATCAGATGAACCTGAAGAACCCAGTCCAAAAACACAAAGAGTGTAAACAATATGAATGGACAGATTTTGTAAAAAAAATAATAAAACTGAAACTGCCTTGAATACATCCAAGCACAGCTGCAATAGCTAACTTATTAATGTCTTTTCATTGGCAGTTATATCTAAAAAATCTGCCAAAGAAACTTTAACGCATCTCTCATCATAAATGATTCAGCTGAAAGATATACAACCCTGTAAGACAGGTGGTGAAATGTAAGAGGCTAGCTCTTACATGGGATGCTGTTTTTTTTAATGCTTTTCTTTCTTATTATGATTATTATTCCAGACTACACATAGAAGCCCATATCAGTGGCTGATGAAAATTTATCCTAAGGGGCTGGAATATATTTAAATTAGGAAAGGTATTTGTTTCAAACCAAACCTACTTGCTAAGCTTTTGATAAGAAATTCTAAGTATTAAAATTGTCAGACAAATTCACTGATATTCAGTGAAATCAATATTTTAACAATTTGTGTGTTATTAGGCATGTATGGAAAAGATTATTTACAATGTCCAAAAAGTACTTTGAAAAAAATCATCTATAAAATGCCTATTAAAATCATACTCCTGTCTGGCTTTCAGCAGATGTGCAGACAAGATGCAAAATGATCCAAATTAGGGAGGCAGTGAAGGTTTGTGGCATTTCTTTCCTATTAATTTCACCAAAATGGCAATTAAATAAGGAAAGGTATAAATAAAGTAATAGCACCAGAACTATTGCAAGCAGTTCCTCCTGCTAAACACTTACTAGAGAAAAAAAACTAAATAGGAAGAGATTTACTCCTGACTATAATTTTACTTACTATGGCAGTGCCTAAGGTCTACTTCAGACTAAATGGTCATCACAAACTTTAGGTTCTGCTAACAGAGAGAATAAGAGAGACTGCCAAAAATCTACAGTCTCAATAGTACACCATATTCAGACCAATATTAGTTTAGTTTTTAAGGGTCTTTGGCCTTATGGCAGATGGCAGCCTACAGCAGCACTAGGCAAGTATTTTGTTCAGTAACTAATTGAAGGTATATGCTGAACAGATAATATACATAAAACAAAAGTAGAGGGAAATGATACTGTTCCTTTAAAATAGCAGTTCCCTTAATATATCCGTTTTCCTGCTGTATTCAGTCTTGACTTACTGCCTTTTCTGTCTTTGCTGAAACACATGACGTAACCTTTTAGGTCCATAGAACATATTAATTTTCCCCTTGGGTACTTTCCATTTACATTAAGTGATACAATGCTTACTTTGCTTTCTTTGATGCCTTAATAAATGCAAATACTGTAACATTTATGAATGGCCGTGAAATTTAAAATAAACAGTCTGAAGGATTTTTTTAGCAGAAATGTAAATATAGAAATGACCAAATGGGGAACAATAGGCTCCTAACTGCAGATATAAGTCAATTAATTCACTTGCAGCATTGAGGAAAAGTGTTTAGCTCGATGCGTCATATCAAACACTTAAACTCTAGCCATACTGATTGCTGTAGTGCAGACAGTACAGCCATGGTGGGAAATAGCTCTCATGTTCGCTATACCATCAGCCCTTGGTCCTAAGTGGATGGAAGGAAATAATATAGTGTCACTCACATACCACAAACTATTTTGGAGTGCCCAAAAAGGATAATTGCTTTCATGCATATTATGTCCCAGTGTTATTCCTGGAAGACACTGTAAGGTGAAATGGAGAGATATTGCCCACCACTCATAATGGGCCCCATTGTTCAATGATAGTGGCAATTTGGAAATAGGGGGACCCCATAAACCCTGGAATTTGTCCAGGGAGCATCTTCCCTAAGGGGGTAGCTTTCTCCCCCTTGATCCAATTGTATATTTTCCACAGGAAAGACATTACGGCCACAACTACAGGCTCCTGCCTGGCTCGCCAAATGTAAGGTGGAATGATACAAAGATGGTAACAAAGATGGTAACAGGTACTCAAAAGGTTATTTATGAGGAAAAACTCACCAATATGACCGCCTTTGCTGGGAAATGCTAGAGCAATCTCCACCAGAGAACAAATTCCAAGAGATGCTGCCTTAGTGGTAGTCAGCCCTTAAATGAGGTCCAGAGGAGGTGGAGTCAAGCTCCACCCCTTCCAGGAGCACAGCTAAATTACTCTCACCTGTGCTCCCACAACTGACCTGACACTTGCCTCAGCTGATTAATCAGAGGTTCAGGCTGTGATTGCCAATTTCCCATACAAAGACATGCTGCAATCTTCCCATGCCTTTTGTAGTTCCTCTCACTGATTTGTCCATCAGTTCTACAATCCCGGTATTCATTTTGGCACATCATGTAACTCAGGCTAGTGGTTAGCTCCTCTACCATGGTAGGTAAATGCCACCACTGACTTTGATGAAAGAAGTAAAGTAGCTGGGAAGAAACCAAACTAGATTTGTTGCATTTTTATTATTTTCTAAGAAAGCGCAGCCGTCAATGACAAAGAATTATTAAGAAGTAGTAAACAAGTCACAGATGGGACTTTTAAAATCAAGGCTCTAAAAGTTGTCAATACAGGAAAAGGTGAAGGTAAACGTAGCTACTTGACTTTGCTTTCCTGTTCTCAGTGCAGTGCAAAATATGAGTAGAATAGAAATGACAGGTTTATCACGGTTTGGTAGTATATTACTCATGCATTTAGCATAAATATAGGCACCAATTATATCTATAAGTAAGTGGAAGGTCAGGTTAACCCTTTATAACTGAACTATAAGAGTTGTCCAAGGAGGCTGTGGATGCCCCATCCCAGGAGGCATTCAAGGATAGGATGGATGTGGCTCTGGGAAGCCTGGTCTGGTGGTTGGCAATGCTGCACGGGAGGGGTGAAACTAGATGATCATTGTGGTTCTTTTCAACCCAGGCCATTCTGTGATTCTGTGGTATGTTATAACACTTCTTTTCTATTTTTGCCTGGGTTTGGTTGCAAGCCTATGTCCATTAGCCTTCCTTATGCTGAGTACTAATCACATGTATTTTAGAGGCTCTGGGGCATGTTGCCAGAGTACAGCACAGTGTATCCATGGGGTGGGAAGCAAAAAGATGCATATTTTTTTGTGGTTGTGTAGTGTAAAGAAGCTCTACACTGTACCATGTCCCAGGGAGGAAGTGAAGGATGTGGACACCTTTCACAGCCCTCATGCTTGTTCTTTTTTTTGGAGAAATGCTGCTCTCCCCGGGTCCTCTTTTCAAACACTGTCCTCATTCAGAAAAAAAAAAGAACACGGTATCATTGGAAAACACTGGAGGTTGTAAAGATCAGAAGGAACAAAGCAGCTATTTTCATACTTTTTCCTACAATTTCTTTTATATTTTCAAGTCTTTTTTTTTTTTTCTTTTTTTTTTCTTTTTTTTTATCTTAAAGTAAATACATATAAGACAGTAAAGATAAGCATGATTTGGCTAAGTTTTTACCAAGATCTCACAATATCATATTAATAAAATGTATGGTTTGCATTCCAGTGGTACATGAAGGGTAAGAATATATTTTACAATACATCACAGACATCTTAAATCAACGTGACATTCAGTTCCCTCTATCAGCACAATATCCCTACCTCTAGGTTGCTCTTATGAGCCATTTCCCTGTTTCCCGCTTTTGCTCCCCAGGGAAAAATTAACAAACCAGTTTGTTTAAACTCTTCTTGAAATATTAGCTCTCCTGTTAATTCAATTGACTCAGAAAACTCATTTGGAAAACAGAAAACATGTCATGCATCTGGATGACTACACACTATTGTAACATACACTTATTAGTTACTCCCTGTGTGTTGCATAAGGGACTAAAAGTACATTTATCTTTTATGGTAACTTCTACCTAGCACAGGAAGATGCAATAAATAAATAAATAATAAAATAAAATAAATACACTGAACATCGTGTAATTCCCAAGGCAAAAATTAATCATTTATGAGAAACGCTGTGATACAGGTATTTCAGGTTTCTTTTCCTTGTGGGACGCATAATGTAAATAATCTAAGCTGTTGGATTGATTATGGAAAACATTAAACTTATTATGTCAAGATATTTAAGATTTGTGTAGCCAGATATTAATTTGGCAATACTTTTAACTGACACGATTAGCTGTTTGCTATCTAAACAGAGGTTGAAATGATGGTACCTTTTAAAACTAAACTTAGCTGTGGTAAGCAGTTCAGTGAGTAATGACAAAATGGTATCTTACTAAGTGGGGGTTATGCCAGGACCATTACTTTTCCACTGAGTAGTAAGACACCATTTTTCTTAGTTTCTTAGTTTATGGGAACATTTTAAACATTTTTCTCTACAGAGAACATTCTAAAGTGAACATTCATTGATACTATATGCATCCAAATATAAGTCACTTTTGACCTAAGTATGCATGGAAAATTTCAGTCAGGAAATTCCACTGATGCCAACTAAAGCTTTTTTACCCTGATAACATTTTTATATGCTTTGACATGTATTTATATTCCCATACATTTTCATGATTTTCCCAAGGGAAATATATCTTACGTGCTTATACTTAATAAAATTGCATTTTTGATATTTAGAAAGTTTTAGTCTGAAATAGTTGAGCATATCCTATCAAACAAAACTTCTTTCAGTTATCACAAAGACTTTTCACCCACATGTATCATTTAGTATCAGACATTTCTGATGCAACAGAAGAGACAGGAATATAAATAGCAAGGTGTTTCAAGAACCATTAAATGAAAATCACCTCTCCTTACATGAAATATAAATACTTATTTGTATAGTAATTAAATTAATATTTTTAAGACTGTTTGACACCATAAAAATACTACAGGCACAATGAAAGTTAGGCACAACTGAAAACATGCACAGAGATGGGAAAACATTTATTCTGAAAACATCGTAGCTTTTTTTCATACAACGAAAAGTTCTGAAATACTTACACTTCATTTGGTTTTGCCCCCAAACAGGAAAAAATGTTATAATATTTTGTAATGCAAAATGGACATCTCTAGCTTTTTTCCACTCCAGGAACTATCTTTTGTTAAATCAGTTATTAAACATTTAGGGAATTTCTTTTAATGTGAAATTGAAAATAAAACTAAAAAGTCTATAAAATCACTTCCCAAGATGATCAATAGCTCAGCCTTGTGAAGAACCATGACTTACTTTGGGATTTGTTCTTATTTTAGTATTAGTCATCTGACTAAATACCTTTTTTTTTTTTTTTTTTTTTCTTCCCCAGTGGGCATTCTCTTTAATGTTTGGGAGTTACAACGCTACTTTAGTGATAGTAAAAGAAAACTGCTACAATCCCTCTCTTCTCAAACTTCGTAAGTCATCCAAACCCCAAGATAAGGCAGAACTGACTCTCATTCAAACTCCACATCTTAGCTCATAGCACATTTTGAAAAAGATATCCCTCTTTTTAAATCATTTCTGCCCAGTACTGCATATTCTCATGTTCTTTTCCTGAACTATGTGAACCAACCATTCTTCCCTCTAAGAAGATGATTGTTTTACAAACCGTTTACTTCACCAGCTGATTCCCCAGCAGCAATTCACACAGTTATGTCTTTTTTTTTCTTTTTTTTTTTTTTTTTTTGGAAAAGACTTTCCATCTTTCACACTTCTAACAGAGACACTCAAGGTCAGGCTGAACCTGGCTCTGAGCACCCCATTGAGATGTAGATGTCATTATTCACTGTGAGGGGTGTGGACTAGATGGCCTTGTTGCTCTATTTGAGAAGGGTGGTTTCCTTCCTACTCAAATGATTATACGATTCAATTTTCATTTTCATCCACCACGCATTTTTTGTCCTAGGATCATGTTTAAATAATAAATCTATTTAAAATCTATAAAACGTACATAAAAGCAGTCAGAATAGCTTTGTATTTACAAAAGATCACTTAGTATTTCCAAAACAGTACACTTTCAGTGATGTTAGGTCTCAGCAATAAACAGTTTAGTGAGCCTTCTTGAATGAGTAGAAAATACAAGATCAACTTGGACTAAATTTAGTCCTCAACGATATTTAGTTTTGTAACTCTTTAATTTTAATCCTTCATATTGATTTTATAAAAATGTCTCTGCAGTTAAAAACACGCACACATTTTCATTTTTTGTGTACATACAAATCTTCAGATAGAGAAGGACAAATGCATACAAAAATTTGTATCTGAAATGCCTAGGAATGTTGATTTTGAGCCTTTTCATTTTGTAGGAATTGCAAGCAGCAACAGAAAGAGGAATATTAAAGCTTCAAAGAATTCCAGCTTTTAAGTCTAGCTTTCAAATTCAGCATGCATTCTTGGAGTTGATGTTTTCTATGCTTTATATGCTTGCAAGAAGCCAAATTAACTGTAAAGATTTGAATTCTATGTCTTGACAACATTCAGCAGTGATACTAAACTTTGGAACTGTGACCCACGTTGACCAAGTGAGGTCAGAAGAAAAAAACATGAAGTAACAACAAAAGTCTTCTTGCTTCCTGTCCCACCCATTGATCTCCAATTTTCTGAGTGCTAAACAGCATTGCAATACCCATTCCTATTGGGTTCTTGGAAGGGTTTCAATCCTGATGATAGATTACTTACAAAATTACTAAATGAACTATTTAAATCCCCAAATATTGAGCAATCATTGCCTTAAAGTTCAGTATAACTACCTTAGGCAATACTATTACCTTATAATAAGGTCTACTGTTTCGTAAGTAGAGCTTACATACCTGAATTCCTATACAAAAGGCCTCGTGTTCTGTGTACTAAAGGCACACAGCCCAAACAAACCCTCCTAGCAAGAATATTCAGACTAGTTGTAAAACAGATTTATTTGTGCTATTAGTTACTATTCCATTTCGATCAGCTATGAATGTGACAAGGATGTTCTTTTCTGGACTCCTCATGCCAACCAAGAAATTCTGATTCACCTTTCCCCATAGGAATCAACTTAAACTAATAAAGATTCTGTCCTTATAATTTTTGGATTTATTAAAAAATGTGACGTTATTTATGACTTTCTGAACTCCATACACACACACACACCAAAAAAGGCAGGATTCATATACTTTTAAGAATTTTATGTCATAACACATTCAGAACCATTAATATTCAATCAGTTTGCCTTATATTATCTAAATGCTATCATTTTCAGTACTATACCAACTGGGCCTCAAATATCCAATGTGCAACGTCAGACTAATTTTTTAATTAATATATATTTATCTGCAAGGTTGCTAATTCACACCAACCTCAATAGCTTCTTTTTACATGTTGGCTGCTTTCCACCCAGCCTTGGCCTCTATTTTTCCCTGATTCTGGTCTTCTTTTCCTATTATTTCTTTAGCTGCATAAACATCATTGAACTGGATTCAAACTGCCTTTCTAACCTCTCACTGTATATACAATGATTTTAATTTTTTTCCCATTTCTTTACAGAAAAGCAAACTTCTTTTGCTTTCTCTCCCTCTTTTCTAATTTTTTCTTTTTTTAATTTTTTTAATTTTTAATTTTATTTTTATTTTGTGGGCTTTTAAACAAATTCCCTTTGTAAATTTATGAACAAAATGAAATGGTCCAGATTTCAAAGTATGGTGCTTTAAAGCAATTCTTCTGTTTGCATTACTCCTTGTTCTCCATGCTCCGATGCAATGGTGTAGAAAATAAGATGGACTGTTTGTTTTAAAAAAGAAATGGCACTGTGTTAGGCAACGAGTCTGGAGTGGGAAATACCCACTACTGGGGTTTTATTACAACTTTGTGCATTTTCAAATTCCTTATTTTAGAGAATTTCTCAAATATGTGCCTCAGGCAATTAGACAAACAATAAAAACTTAAAAACCAAATAATAAAAAATTAGGCAACATGTCTACAATCCACAGATGAAGCTGTGATTGCAATTTGGTATTTTCCTCTTGGCCCAACTAATTATCAAAAAATCTATATATATCTCCGCCCATAAAGTTATGGAATTATCACAGAATTTCAGGATAGAAGTCTTCAAGCTTTAGTTCTGAACATTTATTTCCAGTTTTAGTATGATTGTTACCATTATTTTTTTCTCTCGTAGCAAACAAGCAAAATGACATAATCACTAAATAATTACAGAAAACACCTCTGAAAATAAAATAAAAATCATGCCAGTTACAGCTCAGTCTACACAAAGATAACATACAGAGACCTAGTTGGCCAATGCTGGAAAGTTGAGCTGCTAGGGTAAAGCCTCAGCAAGGAAAGAATTCAAGCTGGTACTATTAAATACTCTGTTAAAAAAGAAAATCTGAATTAAACTCTCAATCTACGTTCAAAATATAAGTGTAGTAAATAGTAAATTTGTTTAAAATTTCACACTGATTAGCTCTAGATGGCCAGAAATATTGAAGAAAAAAATGAACAATTTTTCAGGAAACTATGTATTAAAAGTTGTTACTACACTTCTCCTTATAAAGACCTCAAGTATTTACCTCTGTTATGCACATACCTGTACAATGCATATAAAAGATCCGTTAATTCATAAGGACTAGACAGACTATAAACAAGTGTAGAACTTGGCTGAATGATTCTAATTACTTTGTGAAGCAGAAATGAATTTCAAGTAATTGCCTGAAAGCCACACTAGAGATGCCAGCTATCAAAATTAATACAAACTCACTAAATATTGAAAGGATTAACTGTAATGTAGGAGAGAGAATTATAAGTCATCCTGTGCTTAGTTACAGAATGGAACAAGTGAGAATAGTATTTACTCTTTATGCACCTTGTTAATATTATAAGTCAGGGAGTTCATATTATTCATTACATGTCTAACTGCATTTCTTTATAAAGCAACTATCAATATAGCATCAGTTCTGTGAGCTAGAGCGTTCATATTAAATCTAGGGCCTGACCTTGTATTACACATAAAGAAGAGGGAAGGGAAAGTAAAATATACCTATAAATAGTAATCATGTTTTGCTAAGTGCCCACAGTTTCTATGGCTTTGCTTTCATAAGAAGTAAAATCCTGCTGCATACCTGAAAGTTACCTTTTTGACAGAGAGATTAAGAAATAGAGGCCAAAGATACTCAGCTACAATCCTCCCACAAATGTTTATCAAAATTATCTGATTGAGACTTTCTACCTTCTTAGGCAGAGAGCTGTGAATATTCCATATGTTCTGCAGTCTACCATAGATAAATCAACGTCTCTCACATACCTCTTATCTTCTGATGATCTGCTTCATCAGGCTACTTTAGGGATACTTTCAAATTGCTAGCTGGTTTGAAATTTCCCATAATGAGTTCTCCATTCCTAGTTCAAAGTAAATCCAGTACTCAGGATTAGGGAGGGAATAATTTGACTAGTGTGTGTGCAAGGTAATTATTTCTTTTCTAGAAGTTTAACCTCAAGCTTTCAATATCACATTATTTAGATTAAATCATCAGCATTAAATACATGGATATTACAACCCACCAAATGGTGCACAATATAACTTAAGCATTGAAAAATCATGCTCTACTCTTAGTCTTTTAGATGCCAGGACCTATTGTGTGAGAACTAAGAGGGTCTTCGACAAAAGGCATTGTGGTCAGGACCTTTATCAGAAGCAATTGGAAAATGATGGTGGCATGGCTGCAGCATTGTGCCAAAGGAAAATATGAGTACCATGGGTACTTGCCAACTGTTGCATAATAGTTCACATTGGCAGTCCTGAGGGGAATAATGCTAATTTAGTTAAATCATATCTTTTGTCTCATCTGATACTCTGATGTCCCTTTAGATCAGCTAACAAAATGTAAGAAGCCATAACCAAAGACACATAAAACTTTTTTTTTTTTTTTCTTTTGTCAGTATCATAACGATGCAGTGAAAGCATTTTGAACACTACAGTCTGGTTTGTATTCCACAATGGGGTGAGAAGTGTAGGCATAACCGTCTGCTTATTCTTAAAGCACAATAGGAGGCATACATTCCCTCTGTGATAAAATATCAATGAACCATGTTATTCTGCATGTAGAGTAAAGTAAAATGCTGTAACAACTTTTCAGCAGGTATTCACTAAAACCTGAAGAATTCATTTCAGATAAGCTCATGCTGCTTTTGTGTTCCTTTCCTATAATGATTAGAGTGGTTTTACCTAATTTAAATGGGACATCACAGAAAATGTTAAGTCTTGAACACTTGTGTACCTGCATGTCACTGTACATGAAAGGAAACATAAAGGAGGAAAAAGCCCTCACTAACAATCCAGTGTAGAAGTAAATTGAAAGAATCATGCAAAGATCTGACTTCACAGCAGTAAGACAATGCATCTCATCATTTCCTGAAAGTAAAATGAGACAATCTTGAACCCTACATCCAATTAATACTTTGAAGGGTAGATAAACTTACAGGAATTTCATAGGGAAGAATCACATGTACCACACTGGGTAGAGTTTTATATTAATCTTTATATTCATTCTTAAAATCATCTCTGACTTCTTCCTCCTATTGATTTGTGTTTGTGAATGTTTTTTTTTTATACAGAGTAACTTAAGATTCTCCATGTAAATGTCAGATTTAGTGAGAGCTACAATAGTCAACCAGAAATAATAAGGACAGTTCAAAGCAAATGCAGAAGCATCCTTTCAGATGCTTTCCAAGAGGTAGAAAGGATGGCTGGGCAGCAACATCAGTTTCATGAGAATCTTTGAATATGTCCTTGTTGGTGCCATAGGGTATATCATACAACAAACCTGTGTAAATTAAGGTAAGAACAGACAAAAGGTGCGCTCCAGGTTCAGTAATTTCTTTCAATAATATCAGCTTCAAGTTTATGAAACTGGCCATTTGTGATGATTTTTGACAGCCATCAAGATAAATCCAATTTAACATCAACTACTGAAGAACATAGCACAGAGTGTATCACTTTTTAAAGCCATAACACTGACATTGCTTCAAAATACAAAACTTCCCTCAAGTAATTAATCAACATACAAATAAGTCTTTAAAACTATCAAAAAGTAAAATTCTGCTCTAATATCAGTTTTTAGTCAGTGAAGAGGAAGGCCAGGAAGAAAGTAAAAATAAATTATTTCTACCATTTATACACTCTGGAATTCTACTGCCTTTCTTGCCCCGTTACAAAAGGGAAATGATCTCTCCTGATTTTTAATGGTACAGCCTCAGATGGACTGAAAGGGTCCATGAGGTTTACACTGTGACAGAACTTATACTGAACCTGTATGATGCTTGCAATACTTAGCTGAAACATAAATTACAGTGTATTCTGTATACAGCTGTATACTGTAGTCCTTGGCTTTCCAAATGCTCTGCAGGGACAACAGAATTAGCTCTTCTCATCAGCAACTGTCACTTGTTATAAGCAACACAGAGCATGTGCATTTATGAAAGGAAGAATCAACTCCTGTATTCAGATTATCTCATGGATAAAATTGTGTATTACAGCACTGAATTATGGCAATGGCAAAGAAATAAACTATTCTGATTGCGTAGACAGTTTGGACAACAAGTAGCCAGTCTGCCATCTAATTTTGTAGAAGAATTAGCTGTATCTACATAACAGAGACTCGAGATTATTAAGGGGAAGGAGGAGAAGCACGTTCCATACACCTGCCAGAATTCAAGCTCATTTTGGTGTTTCCAACCACACAGACTCTAGCATCACTCCATGTCACAAACACAGTGTAAATGCTCAGATATCTGCCCCACTTCCATAAAATACTTAAGCAAGAGCCTAGAACTTCACAGAAATATTCTATAACAAAACTAAGCATTACTTAGACAACTGCCAAACCACAACTGGACTTCCACTCTGTGTCTTGTAAGATAACTAATTTCATTGTCTCCACAGAGTGTGGTTAAGTGGATGGCCTCTGTTCTCCCAGCATACCATCTCTTTTGTACTTTTCTGAGTAGAACTTTGTTTAACTACAGGCTGAGGAACCAGTTCAATTTAACAATCCCCTGATTAATTCATTATTCTTATTATTCCCATAACATTCCCTTGGTATATAAACCAAGGAGTGATCCATAGTATGAAGCACAATTTTATGAAAATACTAGATAAAAGCAGATTAAACACTAGGAGGAAAAATACGTGGGTTGAATTGATTTATTTTTATATTACTCTGAGCTCAATTTGCTCTCATGAACTTAATTTTGCTATTATCTGGTTTACTGTTAACTTTGGTGGCAGCAAGAATATGTTCCTTTATGCATATATGATACCGGTGTGGTAAGCCAGCACAGAACTGCACAAAAAATAGTTGTTGAAGAGATTAAATAATGCAGTAGTAACTCCATCATATATCGATTTGGGATGAAAAAATAAAAAATAAAAAATTGCTTGAGAAAAAATAAGCTATCCTAAAAATGCAATGGAACAAACACACACACACACACAAAAAAAGAGTGATGTGCTTTCTAAAAATATGCACTTTGCCATTCAGTTTTGTAAGTGTAAGCCCAAATGCTTTGTCTTTGGGCTTAATTTTAGCTCCATTCTACTGCAGGTAAGTCTTTTGCAAATTCTAGCCTAAGGGCATACTTTTTTTCCTTTGTGTTTAATGCTGTTTGAAGCTGACTGAGTGGAACTTGTGAAATTCTCAGCATCACAGGAGAGGTTTGTGTTTTCCATTTAACCCCTGAGTTCTAACTTCTGCTCGCAAATTGTCTGAGCATTATCCTACATGCAGCGTTTTTCCACGTGCTGATGAGAGTGGTAAGCACCATTCAAATAAAAGAGTAGTGTGTTTATTCAAGTATTCACTCCACTTAGACACTGATATTTTTAACTATAAAAGTGGTACCCGAATGGAATGGAAAGTGGGAAGGATCTAGATAATTCACAAGTGTGTTTTTCAGGAAGAACATAAGATCAACGTGAGTAAAAACAGATCAACAATGAATGGGCTAGCAATCAGAAGGAGAAAATAAATAAATTACATGGCTAGATATTTGGCAAAGACTACAGCAGTTTATTTTTATAGTCAAAATGAAAGCCTTATATTAACAGAGAAGGAACTGGATGTACTAGCTTCAAGGCTTTATTCAAAGAACTTACACCTGAAGTTAATATATTTTTAGGACTGATAAAACAAATGTAATTTAGAGTGCTCAGTGTGCTAAATCTACTTGGCATGCTCTACAGCTTCCTCTTTGCTGCTGTAAGATTCGCTGCCTATAGCTTTTGGCAGTCCCAACAGAGTTAGCTCTTTCCACTAACAAAATACAAAATGCAAAATTAATAAAAGGACCCTTTGAAACTGACAAAATTGCCTCAGGCAAACTATCTGCCCAGCAGCTGGTTAAAATTTAATCAGTTATTTTTTTTCCCGTCCTGTATATCTTTTGTATGGAGCTCTCCAGACTGAGTGTGGTCAAAGTTTGTTAAAAAGAAATAATAGATAAGTCTTTCTCTTCCAGTAAATTATCTGCAGAACTAATTTATTTCTGGTTTATGTTGGCAAATGAATTGTTACTGGTCTCTTCTAAGGCATCTGAAAAGTTTATTAGCAGATTTATTTAAATACAAGAAAAAGAACAGCTAGAAAATGACTTAGATTATGATGGAAACACAGGGTTTTCGTGGTGTGCTGTTTCTTTAAACTCTAAATACTTCTTGTGCAGGTGGATTTTAGCAGCCATGCTGTTTTTATACATTAATGCTGTCTGTTACAGGTGAGAATCATAGATTCACTGTGTAGTGAGATGCAAAATGTACAGTTGCTCTTCAGCTCATTCAGTGTGCTTACTTAAAGACCGTTCCCAAGTGTTAAACTGTGCATTTTCTTGAACCATAGTTCATAGACCTTCAAAAGTAACAAGATGTAAAAAGTATTTTACATAGTTAATGTAAACTTTAATTCCAGGAACACTTTTCCATGAACAAGACCAAGCATATGGAATTTTGCCTTGCTTTAGGTTCTTACAGAACTTTCAGCTGCAAAGATTGTAGTAGTAAAGCATTTTTAAGAACTCTCACTATGCCCTTAGATTCTATTAGTGCCTTCTTTGCCATAATGCTCAGCACACCAGCAGGGAGAAAGGTTCCTCCTACAGCTTAAAATAGAGATGGGGAGATAGCAAGGTGTTCTTAGGAAGCAAATAATTGAACGCAAGAAGCATTGGTCCAAGCAATTGTACAATCTGAGTATTTTCAGTTATTATTTTTGACATTGTGATAAAGGACAGCTTAAATGAAATGTGATTCAGAAATGAGCCTCTGAAATGAGCTTTGCCTTTCACCCTTTTTTACATAGACTTTATGGGGATGTTAAAAATGTTTTTCTTTCAGCAGACTCGACATTTCTACATTTCCATCCTTATTTTCTACTAGCAGTGCTTATTACTTTTATACTTATTATGAAACTTTACAGGAATTCTGGGGAGTCTTACAGGTGATTTAATAATCTTGACATCCCCACCAAGGTGTTTATGAGTCCACCCATGTACAGCAGGTCTTCCTACTATGACTCCTCAAAAAAAATAGTTGGTTCTTAACCATACAGCTATTCTTCTAAATTGTCTTTCTCTGATATCACTCATTCCAGAGTAGGTACTTAGTAGATGCAAATACTATTTAATCTCTTAGAACTGGAAGAAAAATCAGGCTGGAGAAGAATCTAAATGATGCGCAGACGGCTCTTTCAGATTATTGCCTTGACGTATTGATAGTCACAAAATACAGAGAAGATAAATTCTTTGTTGCCCTTTTTTTTCCTCCCATAGACTTTTAGGGTTTTTATATGCACACACTGAATAATTAGGAAGACAATAAAGTTTAATTATGAACTCTGGTTACGAGAGAGCTTTTTTTTCCTTTTCATTCAATGTTATTATTAATGCACACAACTAGCTGTAGGACAGAAGTTGGATTTTTTAATTTGTTTTCTTGAATTACAGCTGGAAGTATACCCAAAATATCAATTTTGTGGCAATTTTTCTCTGGTATACCACCTGCTGCTAAAGCAGACATGGACTATTATTAACAAGTCACAGTATCATGGTGGTGCCAAATTATATTTACAGAGCTGAATAAGGAAGTTTATTGTGACCTAAAACTCCAGTGTAAAATGGATTCACTGAAAGCTAATGTCTGACAGCCCCTACAGGTTGTGTGATCACACTCTGCATGTCCCTGCAGGTCACCCTTGATAGAAAGGTGCCTACATGAACGCACAGAGTTCATTGTGATGCTCACCTACTGTCAAGATCACTCACCTGGTGTCTGATAAGCTTAATGTATTTAAATGATTCTATTAAATTTTGAAATTCCCAATTTTTCTTAAATTTTCATTTCCATGAATAAAAATGTGTTAAGAATGCCCAAGTCTTTCAATGCAGTCGAACAAGTTAGTATTCAATAAATTCATAGCACAGGTAGCCAACTTATTAAAGTCATCTCACTAGTATATGTTTAACGTTCTAGTGGTAGTAACTAATAAGTTGTTTCAGTAACATTGTGCTATGTAAGACAGTGCCTCAGGCTCTGCAGCAAATCCAGAAGGCCCAAGGCAGGCCCCAACTACACCTACACATAAACAGATTCAGTTTCAGGTGGAAATGCTTTCAAGCTATTTACCTTGAACAGAGCATACGACTGTCCCTAAACAGCCAACATAACACGACCAATAAAACCTCCAAGCATAGCCTACTTACAGGCAAGGATTTTGACAAATTATTTTCTTCATGATGTTAATGCTTGTTCTTCATTGATATGGCTTTCTACTTAGTTTTAATAAAACCAAATGTCATTTCTTGCGAATTGCAAAGTTGTCTCTTCATTCTTTAAATCTAGTGATGTAAAAATAAGAATATGACTACTAAAGCGTTACAGGAAGAGTTAATAAATCTGCATTTATCTAACAGAAATAAAACAAAATTGAACTTGTACGTTTTGGTTGAAATTCATAGAGAGAAATAAGTTATTTTCATCACAACAGTTCTGTTTGGTTGTTATTTATATTCTTTATCTGTTTCTCCTATCATTTGCTGTGCTTGTTTATGCTATGATTTTACCCACACATCCATACTGTAGTATTAATAAAATAAGATGGTTTTGTATTACAATCAAGCATCCACCTATGTAATATATAGACCCTAATACATTTGAATTCTTGACAATTCTTCTCAGTGAAGACAGACTTTGAGTCTTTTGAGCTCCTACAATTGGGTGACCAACCAATTCAGGAAACTGAAATAAGCTCTGATATAAACATCTACCTGTGCATAGACAGGCAGTCGTATCTCTGCTGCCTTCTGCCATCCTGCAGACTGAGGGACTGCATATCATAATAGTTCTTGTGCTTCTGTAGCTCAGTCAGAAATATTCCATTGGCTTTCTGGGATTCAGTGATTATACAGTTTACAATTAAGCACAATCTAGCAGTAACCATTGTGACACCAATGTATGTATATCACCTTTCACCTGAATGATTCTTTATAAATGATGGAAAGGAGATGTGGAACATTTATAGACAGCAATTGCAAGAGTCTAACTTAGACAGAAGTGCAAAGTAAACTGTCACATTCAAACACATAAACAGTGGATCGACAGTATGGTTTCTACATATATCTAGTAGTCTATTAACTCTGGGATTCTTTACAAATCTCAACAGTTCCACAAGAAAACCGTGAAATAATCCTAAACAAGAAGTGCAGAAGAACCAAAGAACATATTTTTAGTAAAATGAGATTTCAAATATATAATCATGTTATATTAGTGTAAATACAAGATCAAGTAGAGTCGCTTTTACAGTCTCTGACATCTAATAAGCTCTGCAGCATAAAAGGTGGGCTCATCAGCATCTATAAAGGGAAACTGGATAAACTATCCTTGGGAGATAAAGGTACATCCTCCTGATACACCATCATTTCAAATAATCATCTGACATGTAAAATATCCAGGTTCTGAGAACATTTCTCTAGATAGCCACTGGGAGATGCAAGAAATGAGTTCATTTCCCTCTCTATATAACTATGCAAAGCATAACAAGTTATAAAACAGTGAGTGAAAGAAATCCCAACTAGAAAATCCCAATCCCCTTTTTTTTTTTTGGATTACCTGCCAGCACAAGGTCTTGCATGGTTACATGGGGAGTGTTTGAGATAAAAGGGAAGAACCATCGTGATCCTCTCAGATTTGCACTGTGCAAGCCCCAGGTCAGTACGTGCCTTGAATAAATCCTTACCTTAATTGGACCCCTCAGGAAAGACAGGTAGAGGATCACTTTGCTGTGAATTGCAATAGGATCTGTAAAAAGATCTGTAAGAGTTGTTGGCAGTCTTTATGTGCTCCTGATGGTCCACAGAGACCTATCTAACTATCACAGTTCAGCATTCTATGCTTTTACCAAAGAATGCCTTACCTGCCAAATTGCCTTCCCTAACACAGTTTTAGACTATTCAGGGCTTTGTGGGTTTGTTTTTTGTTGTTGTCCTCGTTTTGCTTTGTGTTTTTTGTTTGTTTTTTTTTTACTGCTGTTAGCACTTAGGACATGCCTAAGGGTATCATAGCTTTGACTCAAAAGCACCTTTCAGTATTTAGCTACCCATTCAGAAACCCCAAGAGTTAGGGAAGTTTTAGTGTCCCCTAAAACAGACATGCCGGAGAGGAAACACCTAGATTGCAGTTCCAAGAATTTGCACTCAGATTTCACCACTGTGGTGAGCAGGACATCTGTCTGTCATGTGAACTCTTTTGTGCTAACTACAGAAACTGTATTCCTTGATTCTTGAGTGATATGAGAAAGGCTGCTGAAGTGAGCTGTAGACAAAACAGAAGGGTAGAGCAAGATGACAGCTTTGTCTAGGAGTAACAAAAACTTCAACTCACATGAGTTCTAAAGAATAAGATGGAGGTAACTCAGAAGTTATTTATAGAAAATTCTGCTCAGAAGCATCCAAACACAAGCGTCCAGAAGTATGCAAACACATTCATTTCCATCAACGGAGGCATTCAGGGCCAAGTTGGATGGTGCCCTAGGCAGCCTGACCTAGTGAATAGCAGCCCTGCTCCCAGCAGAGTGCTTTAAACTTAGTGGGCTCTAAGGTCCCTTCTAACCTGAGACATTTTATGATTCTCTGGAAAATATTTTCCCTTCTCTTTCTTTTTACATGAGAGGTACAAACTGTGGATGGGCAGAAAGTCTCTGCTGCCTGATGGAGTGACCTCTCTTCTTTCTACAGCATAAAATGAGACTGTTTGGATATTTTCATTGTTTTCCAGAATGAATGAAGAGGTGAGAAAGATTTGTATGTAGGTCCTACTGGGAGAACAGCAGAAGTGCTTTGAGCAGTGTATGAAAATCCAAGCCAGAGTGCCCCTTTAGTTCATTATTAAACAGCTGTCACTAACGCTTTAAAAAAACAAAAACAAAAAAACTGGGAAATTCCAAATTAACCAGTTCTTGTTGGTCACTTCCTTTAAACTATTAAGAATATGTATATGCAGACTCAAGCAAATAGTAGGCACAGAGACAAACAGTGCTCATGACTTACATAACAACAGCAGAGTAACTCAGCTGCAAATCAAGACAGCAGAAAAGTCCAGTTTTCCTCCTTGCCTCCATCCGTTTGTTTTTTTTTTTACCCAATGTCATCAGGCCTCAGATGTAAAGGAAATAGCATTCAACGAAGAGTTGAATAGACTGTTATTATTTACTATTAGTAATATTACTAAAATCCTTAAAAAAGTAACGGTAACATTGATGATGGAATTATTTGGCGCTGTACAAGGAAGGTTTAAAAACTGCTGATACACTTTCTCTCAAATCACCAGGCCTAAAGATGATTAAGATAAAAAGTGTCAGGTTACTAAGTACAATTAATCAGATCTGTTTTTAATTTGAGGAAGGTGGGGATTTGAGGCACATAGATGAAATAGACTAAATGAGTCTCTGATTAGGAAGAAAACATGTAATAATGTACTTTCAGAATGATAGGAATATAACAAAATGCAAAATAATGGTAGATGGTGCTAGCTAAGTTATATTGTACTGGAAGGTCAATTACAAGTCAGATCAAACTCGAAAGCTCAGTTCTCAAACTTGTCAAGCACCTGGAAAGAGCAAGAAGAGTGCAGGCTCAGGCTCACTCTATAATCCTGAATTCAGTAATCCACTACTTGTCCTAACTACCTTACATAGTGGTAATGGTATAGCCAGAAATCAAAGGAATCATTTTCTTTGGCACTTTCAGATATTCCTATTTTTACAAAAACAGAAAGTAAAAAGGCAGAAATCCTCACATCTTCACTGTCTGTGAATTTTTATGAAAATTCATTTCCCATTTACAAAGGGTCAGATTCTATTACCATTAATATATATGGAGTTGAATTTTTTTTCTCTGTAATGCTAATAAAAGTAATATGGATATGTAAAGGGCACCAGTCACTTTGAATTTAAGTGGCAAAATTTGAAATTAAAAGAGAGAATTTTAGACTCTCATCAACCATCACTGTTAATTAGGGAGAATCAGTAAAGATATGTTTAAAGTCAGTTCTTAAGTTAAATACTCTGCAAATCCCATAGATTCCTGTGGAAAATCATACTATAGAAAAGACAGTATATATTGCTGAGTTACAGAACACACACCTTGTTTGGTATTTTACTGGAGTTTCATATCATATGTATAAATAGCTGAGACATACGTATTAATATACCAGCTAAAATTAGTAATACATTAACTTAAATGCAGAGAACATTAAAATAAAAATCAAAGAATACAAAATAGCCTTAATCTTCATACTGTAGCTACTTTATCTCAGCTTGTCTCAGTAGGCACTGTGGCAGTGCCTAAGAGGTGTATACAGTACATATAGCAAACTACTAGAGCATTTATTTTGCCAGAAACCATAGACATTTGTTTTTATTAGCATATCTGAGGTATACATCCCTCTTCTCACTAACTCTGTGCCTGTAGTGTGAAAAAGACAGGTATTTAAGCAACCATCTGAAAGTATAATTACGGACCATTTGCATATCTTTCATGGGTCTCTCTTCTTTTGTAAAATGATGTGGCAACAGAGACAGTAGAAACTGCCACACATTTCCCATCTCTGTTTCTGGCACTAGGTTTTAAATTATCAGATTGAAAGTGGACATGTAAGTTTATCAATTATATTAAGGGGAAAAAAAAAGTGATGATTGTAGGAGTCAGGGATGTTGGGTTTACATACAGTTTATATACTGCAAACGCTTCTAAAGATCTTCATTCACAAATGCTCCACGTCTCTAAAGTTATGGGGGAAAATATTTTCTCCCTGTTCTCCCACATTCCATTATCTTTCCACTTCTTAACATGTCCTTCTCCCTAAATTAATTTGTTTCCACTTCTTAACATGTGCTTCTCCCTAAATTAATTTGGTCTGTTAACACCCTGTGACTGAAGGCACAACATCGTGACCTACAGACAGAGGTGGGTTGCCAGCAGATTCCTGTACTCTTTGTTGTGTTTGCTGCAAAATATACATTCACAAAAAATCACATGGATCTACTTCCAAATGTATCCAGCTATCAAGATGAATCTTCTTCCTTTCAGGGATAAATTTCAAAAGTAATATTTAGGTGCTGGTAGAGACTGTAGGACCGTCAGCTGTGGTACTTTCTCAGCTGCAGCTTTTATTGAGTCTGATATATACAGCAGTTTACAACTAAGAAGGACAGCATTTGAGAACATACAGACAGGTATTTCCAACATCATCTCAACCGTCACTTGAGGAAAAAAAATCAATATGAAATTCTTCCAATGTGTTAGAACAGTATCAGGCCATCTACTGACTGCTAGAGCAAGAGAAAGTTTTTTTCTGCCTGAAAACATTGTTGTTGTTCTTCATAGGACCTTTTCCGCATAGTGACTTCAGCACATCTTATCACTGAAAATCTCTGAGAGGGAATAGAATTTACACCAGGATTTTTATATTCTTTTCTGCTTTCCATTGCTCTCCAACACAGTATAACTGACCTACAAACAAAAGCTTGCCTATCCAATTGCAGAGCTATAAATAGTCATAGATACAAATACACGATGCCTGGGAAAGCATTATCTTGTCATAGACCAGGTTTCTGAGCAGAGAGCAACACAAAAATCTTATATGCAGATTGATATCCCCCTCATTGATAATCAAATAATGAGTAGGGAAGACTACAGCTGACAATTTCCACTTGAACTGGGTATAAAATATCTACATTTTGTTATTTTTGACATCACTGGAATCAAAACTCATAGTTTTAAATTAGGAAAGAATCTGCAAAACAGAGGAAGTTACTGACAACTGCTCTACCAATTTTGGCTTTTGTTTCTCACAATGATGATAAATGTATACTCAAAAATTAAATATATCTGTTAGAAGCTTTAAATGCACTCAATGAGAAGTATGTTTTAAACAAAGGGATGGTGTTCTGCACAGGCAAAAATTTTCTAATCCTATCATGATTTCTTGCAAAGATGGGATTGCAGGCCAGTTTTAGCAACTCTGTGCAATAAAGGCAGTCAATATTACTGTGATAAACAAATAAATAAATAAATAGAAGGCTCTGCATCCACTTACAAGAAGTGGTGTGTATGGGTGGTTATCAGATGCAATCTCATCTTCCTTTTGACTGTGAAAAACACAAATCTTAGTTTGAACCAGGTAGCTGCATGTCAACACAAGCTCTAGTGAAACTCAAGGGCATCCCCAGGAGCTGACTACTGATGCATGCTTATACTTGACT
Organism: Excalfactoria chinensis; assembly: GCF_039878825.1. Taxonomy (NCBI): domain Eukaryota; kingdom Metazoa; phylum Chordata; class Aves; order Galliformes; family Phasianidae; genus Excalfactoria; species Excalfactoria chinensis. Next base: position 39,163,867 of record NC_092829.1, on the reverse strand, counting down.
GAAAATATCTGAAAATTCATTTTGTCTTCCAATTTGAATTATCTGTGACTCAAAATTGATGACTGAAGTTTTGAGACAAGGTTGGAAGCGTAATACTGCATTGGTATCAGCTTTCATTTCAGAAAGCATGCAAAATATTTCAGCTGTGCTGTGCATTTTTGGTACGTTTTGACTGGTAGAAAAGAATCAAGATATTTCAAAGCACAAGAAAATCTTGACTTTTTGACTTGCATCTTTTATGACTTCAAAATGAGTAGCTTGTGGTTTTTGAAAGGTTGGCCCCATTTCAATAAAAAAATTACAAATATTTCATGAATTCTATTAAAAGCAGTGAGTTTGTTAAACACAAAGTTAGGAGGAGATGATTGGTTATACCTTTTCTGATAGGGCTGGATTTACAATAAAGGTCTTCTCTCCACAGTCTCAGTTAATACTACTAAGATAAGAACTATGTCATCCCAGCTTTCTAAAAAGCAGGCACTATTTTCAGACAAGCATACTGAGGTATGGTAAGACCAATTGTCAAGGGACAGAAAAGGATACAGCAATAAGGGAGATTAGAATATAGAAGAAGCTTAACTGTATGTGCGAGTGCAGACTTCTGAAGAAGAGAGCTCTGAAATGTAGTACCTGAAAACTTTATTCTGGGCTTGTCTCCACAAACTCAAAGTCTCACTGATGGGATTTAGAAAAGTAGAAAAAAGGATGAGAGTGGAACTGTACTTGAACTAAATAAAAGACAACTCTGTTGCAAGCAACAAGGTTTTCAATCAAAACAAAAGGCACACAATAATGTAAAGTTATGTCTGCTGTATTTTAGAAAGGCTTTTTTTGTCCTGGAAATATAACCTCATCCCCTCTGATCAAAACAAGTATATGTTTTATATTGTATATACACATTTACAATATTTAAAACATAATTATATTTATATTAAAGAGGGCACTTTACAAAATGTAAGCATCATTTTTAATAGATCTCAGTGATTTGTAAACCTCAGTTTCACTATGGGTACTTTCCTATGGGATCTCTTGTTTTTCCTCTAGTCTTTGAATCTTTTAAAGCCTCTCTCATTATTTTTTGTTGTCTGAAGTTGGGCAATAATGTTACTGTGATTAATTAAGCAAAAAGACATGGAAATGGGGGTGTGGTAATCATCAGATAATAAAGCCCTCTGGGTCTCGCAATGCATGAGGTGCAGCCAGGATCCCTTATCCCCAGAGGTCTGATTATCTGCAGGAAAACTACACCTCCCTGTACTTGCTGCATGGCTATTATGAAATATCTTTACATTTTATAGATAAAGTAAATTACTTTAATCACTGAAAATTGCCAGTGTTGTGAGGTTTCAGCTGTGAGGTTCACAGAGCTTAATCTGCCCATTTCAAGTCTGAAATAACCAATAATTGTTCTAATAAAAGCAGCAGTAAATCATTATTTAAATGCTGGGATCATCCCCTCAGAGTGGCAAAGGCACCTTCTGTACACCTCTGATGACCCGGGGTGCTCGTTTAACTATAACCTTGGAAATGCAAGCCATAAGGGAAATGTTCTACTACAGCTGCTTAGTGTGTGTAATCAATGTTTTGTTAGAACATCAAATTATTGTCTGTCATTCTACAAAGCCCTAGGTCAGCAAACAATAACATCTGCCCAACATCTGAACATCTCTTCAGAAAAATTCCAAATGCTTTAAGGCTGTCACATTTCCAAGCAGATATTTTTCAGAAAATCTTCAGTGGCTTCTGTTCAAAGGCAAAACACATTTTCCCAGTCTCAAATCATTGGAACGCACATGAAACATGTTTACTAATTGCTAAATATGATGATGGTGTCAGTGACAGCTCTATTCTGTCCTCCACATGCTTTGGAATTGTGAACATAGGGCTTTGGCAGAAGCCACAGTCAATCAAAACATCTATCACTCTTATTGCTGCCAGCCCCGGGACTGCAGTGTTTTTATATTTCCCCTCCTTGGAAAAGTACAGAAATGGAAGTTTCAGAATTACATCACAGTGGCTGCAGGAGTCATGGACTGAAAACAATATCAATTTCTGGAGCATTGCTCTTAGGGAAAAGATTTCCAGAAACAAAAATAGTTACACTGATTTATCACTTTATTATTACCTATCATATTACCATAATTTCTTTAATACACATTAACTCTTTGGAAAGATTTGCATTAATTTACACAGAATAGTGGATTTGCAATAGTCCCTACTTCCTAGAGGATTTTAGTACATTAATCTATTATGAGAAAAACACTAATAAAAGACACAGACAGAAAACAAGAAGGTATTCTTGAATATGTCAGTTTTCAGAAAGATAATGTAAATCTGGACTGTGCGAACAAATGCATTAAAAACACTCCAGTGTTTTCCTGCACTGCAACATTCACATACACAAGCTATTCTCCTGAGAAAGCAACTAGTTACATTTATCAGATTATTGTATGGCACAGTTTCAACTGGCATTTCAAACTGGAGAAGGTTTACCTAGAAACAAAAATACAGCACCCTTAGGAGAGGTGAAGAAAGAACTAGGAGACAGAGGAACGTGGGTCCTACTGTCACTGATTCTATTTTATAAGGAAACGTTAAAAAAGTTGTCACACCTCTCATGACAGGAAAATAATTTTATTTCAGAAGGAAAGAGAACGCTATCGGTGATTCTCAAGAGAAATCTAAGATTATTGTGCCAGAGGCAATTAACCCTGAGTAATAAAAAACTTCCAGCAGCCTCAAATGACAACCTGATAGAAAAGCAGATGATATTTTCAAGGGAAAATAGTGACTTACAAACAAGATATCTTTTGCTTCTCTTCTGCCTTTCAACCCAAGCTTTTAAGCTTCCTGCAGTAATTTGTTTACCAAGTTGACTAATGAGAAGAATTAATCAAAAGAGTTTTCATATGAGAAATATGACCAATAGCATGAGCAAGAATCGTGTGATATGGAAGACCAATGCCATCTGCTTCTGGAAGAATCCCGAGTTGAAAGGTTGAATTTTGTTGCATGTTACAGCAAAGGAAATGAGAAGGAATGCTGTGTAGAAAGATACACTTGGCAAAATTAGTTAGGAAAAAAAAAATAAGAAAACCAGTCCTGACAATGGAAATAACATAAACCTTAAAGCTAGTCTAGTTCATTCCTTAGAAGTTATAGAAAGAGCAAACTGGTGAATTTGGTAAATATACATATATATATAAAAAGAAAAAATAAAATAAAAATCATGTGAAAATTAAAAGCAGAAAACATTTGAATTGTAATCCCTGATTTTTTAGTGTTAAAAATCTACCATATTTCCAATATTATAAGATATATATTAAAAGTTTAGTAGTGAAAGAAGAGTCATATATTTTGGTAAATATCAAAATATTAAATGTGAGAAGGATCAGGGAAAGAAAACAGTGCTCACATGAGGAGTACAGCGTCACCACTATCAGAACAATTAGATATATTTTAAAAGTTGGAAGGACATATTGAAAGCTACTTCCTACATGTCTTCTGTACAATTGCCACTGTAAAGCCAGGCCCAAAGAAAGCATAGAAGGAAATGAGCTCATAATTTCATTCCACATAAAAAGTAAAAAAAAAAATAAAAAAAAAAAAAAATAAAAAAAAAAAAGAGAGAGAGAGAGAGAGGAAGAACTTTCCAATGCTTTCCTGAATTTCTTTTTGTGAATTCGTTATTTTTCTTAAGATAAAAAATGAAATGTGGCACTTCCTACAAATAAGTATTTTTAAATTGTTAGTTTAAATTGCTTTTATGAAGGTTTTTTTTTTTATTTGAATGAAAACAGTCCAAGCATGGAATTGTAGTTTTCTGTATTTAAAAATAAAAAATTAGTAGTATTGAAACAAAAGCATGACAAAATAACAAAATATTTGTATTTGAAAAGGATGAAACATTTTTCTTATTTTTTCCCTTCTTTAGGGAAGAAGGGTAGATTTCTAAATATATGCACCAAATCTGAAATGTCATTACAATCATATACACAAAACTGAGACTTCACTGATAATGTTAGTAGAATCAGTCTCAACCAACAACTACAACTTGAAAAAGTGATAAGTAGTTCTTACATCCCTCCTATCTCATACGACAATCTTCACATACCAAAGTGAAGAGGAAGCCCACCAAATTCTCAGTATTTCCAGATGAAACAGACGGATAAAGTACTCCAAAATTTCTAACTACACAGTCTTTAGCTAATGTATTTCATTGGTTATTGCAGTTGCAAAAACTAACTTCTGTCTTATTATACTTCAGACAGTACAAGATGACAAAACAGCTGCTGTGAAAATACCAAACATATGCCAGTTCTTAGGAACTTCTGAAGTAATGCTTCCTCATTTTTAGGTCAGGAATGAAGCAAAAGTACTACTTAGGCATGCCTCTTAGAAAAAAAAAAAAAAAAAAAAGAAAAATCCTCTTAAAAGTTAGCTATTCTGAAACTATGCTTTATCTGGTCTGCTGCATGTGCAGTATGTTATCTTATGCAAAGGAAGAGAAAGCATCAAGTTGTCTGAAGTTATCCTATCATAGTTCAGTATTTTGTAACATAAATCTCTTGTGAATAGGCAGTTAAAACCATTATTATTATTATGATTATTTAATGGAAAATTTAGTATAAAGAGGAACTGAACACTAGCACACACCACATTGTAATTCTTAACACATACAAAAAAGGCTTCCCCATGCTTTCTTTTCCTGCGACAATTAAACACAACAGAATCAAAAGCTGCTTGGTTATGACCATAGCTTATAGCTCAAGCGCAGCTGAGAATAGATTCCAGACTGGTTCAGATATATAGTCTACCTGAAGTCCAAAACTGAGACAAAAACAGAGCATTGATTATCTAGGAATACAAATATTGCAATGTGTGACTATCAAGCCTTGGCTTCCAGCACTGAAGTTCAATCATAGTATGTTCCCTAGGACAGTCCACATGAGATATCTCCTTGTTCGTGGTTATTGAGGAGAATGAAAGGGTTGAACACTGAATTATGTTTAATTATGTTGAAGAATTCACCACTGCCTATCAGGTAAATTCCCAGCCTAATACAGAAACTAATGTAAGATTCATACCAAAATATTTTACAAAATTACAATAAATATGATTTAAGCCTTTAATTGTAAAACAAGCTGAAGCTTCTTGTGAAAAAAAATCAGCAGATACTTAAGTCAACAAAAAGCATTTGAGGTACACAACTTAAGCTAAAACCTTTTGTTCTTCGAAGTCCATGTTTGAAAATGAAACAGAGGTGTGAAAATCCCAGAAGTACCTTACTTAGGCAAAAGAATATGCTACATAAAACAAGTGAGCCCACTATGATCCTAGTATAACATGGAAACAATGTTTCAACGTGCTTTATGTTCAAATTTAATAGGAAATTTGATAAATAATGCACAAGTTGCTTTATGATAAAGTTGTTCACTCACGTTCCTTTGGAAGCCATTCTCCCATTACATATAAAATTATATTTTTCACTTTTACGTAACCTGGCTATAGCAGATACAGAGCTCTCAAATGCACTTAGAGAAAACCACTTTTATCAAGCTGTGCAGAGACCTTTTTAAATGTGGGCTTGCTTTAACTTACTGCAAAAAAAATAGAGAATCACAACTACAGCATTATTAGTCACATCAAAGATGTAATTAAAGTAACAGGATTAATTGTAAGTGATACTTATCAGATTTCTGAGGTAATCCACTAGTGTCTGGAACCATCCTTTTGCTTACTGTGGAGCAGAAGAAAAAAGATCTACCAGAGAAAATTCCATTACTATGCCTTCATTTCTTTATGGAACAAGGATTAGACTTGTAAGAATCCTCAGTTTTCAGCTAATAGCTGTACAGGAAAAACTTTATCCTTTCAGTACCTAAAGGGAGCCTATAAACAGGTGGGGAGTGAACTGTTTGAAAGGGTAGGACAAGGGGAAATGGTTTTAAGTTGAAGGAGGGAAGATTTAGGTTGGATATCAGGAGGGAGTTCTTTACTATGAGAGTGGTGAGGTGCTGGCACAGGCTGCCCAGAGAGGCTGTGGATGCCCTGTCCCCGGAGGTGTTCTAAGCCAGGTTGGATGTGGCCCTGGGCAGCCTGGTCTAGTATTAAACATGGAGGCCGGCAGCCTTGTCTGCAGTGGGGAGGCTGGAGCTTGATTATCTTTGAGGCCCCTTCCAACAATTACCTGATTTCTATTCTGGAGAGAAATGGGTTGCAATAATCTTTCCTCTCCTTGAAGCTATCATATCTAACATACTACTCTCACCAGTCAACAAGATTAAGTAAGCTACATACAGTTAGGATGACTCTTCTCCCATTAAGACTTTCCTGCATTTGTTTCTTTTGAATAGAACTAAAGAGGAAGTAGCTGAGAGTGACATCTCGAGCATAGTCACTCATGATGTCAAAAAGTCAAATATACAAAGGAATTTACCACCCCTTCTATGTGCAGGGACATGTTCCACTAGTCCAGGTTGCTCAATGCCCCATCCAACCTGGCCTTGAAATAAAATGTGATATTTCTTTTTTAAAAAAGAAGAAAGCTGGGAAACTTACATCATCTTTTTTAAAATAGGGTAGAAGGAAGCAAAAAAAGAAAGCAATGCATTTCTCTTTTAAAATCACAATGCCTTTCAACAGAACAAGAACATTTTATTTCTTGATCTTTGTTGATAAGTTCTCACAATCAGCTCACAATCAATCATAGAGATTATAAGGAACTCAGTAGATTATCTTGTCTAATATCATGACCCTGAGGTACGGTCATCTGTCTTTAAATAAATATTCCTTGGGAAAACTAACAGTTCTTGAATATCTTCAGTTGCATTCCATCCTTAAGGGAAAGTATTATTTACTTGTTTACTCTAGCTTCACAATGAGATTCATGTATTTCTTTTTCCCTGTATGCACACACCTTCTTTCTAGATACTAAGCTGATTTCCACTTTAACAACTGTTTCTTAATTCTCTGTTAAAATTCCTCTTTTAACCAGGACAAAATAAATCCAATTATTTCAGCTTTTTCTTTTTATGCTTTAAATTCTTGAACTGGATCACCTTTGATCAAAAGGCCCAAAGCAAGTAAATGCAGTATAAAGTTATATCTCCTTAATGCTGCTATATGTATTTTTGTCAAAGGACTTTGTAATTAAAGTTACTGTTAACTTCTCATTAACATCACTAGGCATACAATTAATCTTAAAAACCAACCAACCAACAAAAAACAAACGAACAAAAACAGTACAAAACCAGCATGGTTGTGAAAAATTGCACAGGAAAAAAATCTGGCCAAATCTGTTTCTGTAGGATTCTGTTATGTAGATTCCGTGTATTCTATGTAAGACACCCATTCTTAAACTCCAGAGAAAAACTGTACTTTTTTAAGCTGGATTTGAGGGAAGAAACACTCCCTAATCATGCACTAATATTTTAAGAGGTCATCATCTGACACACACGCAATAATAATTTAAAAATACAATTCAGGTTTCTTTTCCTTGTAATTAATATTTCCACTGACAAATCTGTCACAAATTAGGAGAGTCAGCAAAAGAATCATTTTCAATATGTTATAACGTTAATTTCCAATGCATTATGTATATCATTCTTTAAATGCCATATCCAAATTCATTTTTGTGACTGATCTTAATTTTGCATATGCTTTTAAAGTACTATTCATTAAAAAGTAATCTCAGTAAATTGACGTCAGGACCATGTTTCATTTTGTCAATCAAATTCCTGGAACCTTCTGAGACAATTTCTTGCACATCACTAACTCTACCTGGGAAATGACTGTTTCGCTCTCTCTTGAACTATACCCCAAAACATCAAAAAGTATTAGGAACTTGTTAAGGCAAGATTCTTCTCTTACAATAAAAAATGGAAAATGCTGTAATTTCATAATGAGATTTTAGTGCTGTCTTCCCCAAGGCATGAATTTAAGGTGAACCTGCTTATCATCTGGGCAGAACTGCAACAGTCCACCCTTAGCTAAGAAATGAGGCTTTCAGGGTGGTTATTTCTGAGGTACCAAAGTGACTGACCTTCCCTTCACATACATAAATATTTCTCACTCATTTTTTATTTCAAATTAGACTGCAAATTCAATGAAAAGAAGGTTTTCCTTTAATTAACTGGGAATTTCATAACATAACAATACTAGAGGAGTTAATGTACAGCTCTGTTATTTCAAAGTAGAGCTCCAGGGATTGATGGAGTTTCTGTGTAGAGAATGAAGTTTGAATTTTGTACTCTCAGCTTCAGTAGATTTGCAAGACAAAACATTTTTCCTCATCCTTTCCACAAAGCGATTAGGAAAAAAAGGCTTCATCTGACTGGCTTATTCCTCTTTTTTCTACATATGATGACAAAAATTTGGTAGTCAATTTGAATACTCTTCCAGTATCCGGGCTTTCAGGCTATCAGTTACGTTCATAGTAATGCTTCCCTCTGGCTAGTAAAAGAAAAATTTGGGACATAGAGTAGTCATAAAAATAAATAAATAAATAAATAAATAAAGTTTATCTAAATAGTTGGTTTTATGGAGAGTACTTAAAACAAAATGTCAGAGAAATGAAAACAAAAAACAAGGCAAAACCAAATCAAATTTCAAGCAGGTTCTAATCAAGATTTGAAAGATTCAATTCTTTTTCTAACAGGTAAGTCCAATGTCTGTTGAGATCAAATGGGATATTAAAGGCTACTTACCTCTTAAGAGAGGTGACAAAAATCTTTCTTTTACACAGTATGCAGATTTAATAAACAGATAGGCTTAAGAGGCACCATATTTCTTTTTACATATCATAAAGGTAAATTATCTGTGGCTTAATGAGATATGTGGGAGCACACCTGTACATGACACATCACTATTGCACTGAGTTAGGAGTACTTTGTGTATCTGTCCTTCACATTTCCACAAATAAATATGTATAAACATAGGTCTTGTTGGAAAACAAACAAACAACAACAACAACAAAAACACAATAAAATGGAGTAATTAGCAAAAAGCATAATTTAACACATCTCAGTTTTAGTTGCACTGTGACAAATTCTCAATGGCTCTGATCAGAATATGGCCTTGTGAAGGACAGATCTGGTTTTCTTTTGTTGTCTCAAAGCTTGCTTCGTGAGGTTTCTCTGATGATAAGACTCTGACTGGCGACTGCTAACTATCTAGGAGGGTGAATGGTGGCTACTATTGTGCCATCTCTGCTTATGATTGCAAAGATAAGCAGAGACAGGACAAGCAGTCTTTTTCAGGGGTGCTGCTTGAAGGAGCGGACCACTGCAGAAGGCGATAATGCTTGTGTCTGGCAAACAGAGGCACCACCAACCCCTGCTGGCTTATCTGTGGGCCAGGAATGTCACAAAAGCTGGTTTTAAACCATTTTACAGAGAGTGTTTGCCTTCAGAAGATGCTTGTTTAGACATTCAGTGTTTGTTCGGGATATCCTCAAACTTCAAAGAAGAAGAAAAACAACCCCACCGAAATGGGGGATAAAAGGCCCTCGCTAAACTGGGGATTTTGGGAGATGAATTTTGGGAGACGATTTTTGGAGACGATCTGGGAGACGATCTTGGGAGACGATCTCTGGAGACGAACTCCCAAAGATGGCTTTGACGGAGAATTCCCTGAGGGGAAACCTTTTCGGAAGGCCGGCTTGCTGCAGTGCTTCCTGACTTTCTCCCATCCCCCGCGGTGATCAGACGAGTTCCTGAAATCTACGGACCTACGGTGTACCTCGCTGGACCCACGGTGGTGACTATCTCTTTTGCTCTCCACAGACTCCTTGCTTATTTTTCCTACTTTTCCTATCGCCCACCTTCCCTTCCCCATCTCCCTAAAAAGGCTAGGACTTTAATAAACTGGTTGGACCAACATTTGAACCGTTGCTTCTTAATCTCACGCCGGGTATATACACATATCAAAGAACCTTGCCTCTCTCCTGCAAATTGGAGCGAGACAGGCCTACCATACTCTAGGACTAGCAAATGTAACTATGAAAAACAAACAGTTATGAAATCTGGTGTCTAAAATCTCTACACACCTTACAGGCAGAAAAGAAAGGGCCCTAGGACAGAGGTAAGTAACGCGCATAGTTTTACAGTAGGTAAAAGTAACACCCCGCAGTCCAGTATTCTTGATTTGATAGAAGAGCCAAGTAAGTCACAAAATACCACAGCAGTTTTCCAGAGGATCACCTGGCCTCATTTAAATCATCGATAACATCTTGTTTGAACTTTCTTTTTTGGTTTTATACATATATATTTTCCAATATTTTTTTAAGCCACATTTTGAGAGAAACACTAATAGCCTGGGAAACTTCAGCAAATTTTAAGTTTCTTCCACGCAGGAAAGCATTGCATTCCACTGTATCTAGCTACATATTGTACCAAAGCTATATGATTCCTCAGGAAATCCTCTTGACTGAGGTAGAAGAAGAAAACTCTAAAAATTGGATTTGTTTTCTGTTAACACCATATTTTATATTCAATTTTCTTTTGTCACATTCCAAGAAAGCAATTATGTTTGCATGTACAGACACAATGCTATTTCTGAAGGGCACAGATTCATATATTTGTCCAACCCTTTTGATTTATTGCCTCAGTGTCAAACTAAGATGGCTGTGCCAGCATTTTAGAACTCAAAGGAGGCATTTGCTCCACAGAATATGAATACTATTTCACAGAAAACCTTGACTTGCCTTTATGCCTTCAGAAAATGGATTTTAAAATCTTAGACATCTGCTGAAATTAAATGCACTAACTGATTTGAAGAAGACAGAATCTGTCCAGTTTTACTCTTTGCTGCATTAAATCATTAAGCGTAGCAATACAGAAAAATCATCACTCCGATCCATAAATTAGCACTGGGAGAATTTAAATAAAAGAAAGATACTCAATAAACAGAGATTACAATTTAGAAAAGCTTCCAAAATGTAAAAAAATCATCAAAACTGATGAAAACTCACAAATATTAGAGCCCTCTTGAAACACTTACTGTTCAGGCAGGAATATATTACAGAAGTGGTACTGGAAGGTGCTTATAGAAATATTGCAAGAATATTTTTGCAACTCTTAAGCTTTTGTTTTGTTTTGTTTCACCAACTGTTATTAACTTTTACTGTGAGAGAATCACACTCTACTTTCACTATTGGGGTGCTAATCTGCTAACAAACAAAGTTTTCCTCACCACTTCTGTTTGCTCAAGATGTTTATAGGTTTTGTTTGTAAACACAGCCATATGAAAGGAATTTTCCCATGTTCTTTGCTTAGCTTTTCAATCCAGAAAGAGCTGATCTGTGAGCACGCATGAAAACCTTTTTTTTTCCATTTCTATGGGACTAGCATTTAGTCATATTAGATACACTAAGAAATTTGAATGAAATACTTCTGTTTTCAGCTGAAATCCTCTATTACTCTATGTAACAAATTTTCTGAACTAAAAAAAGCGTTAATAAAATAAGATGAATTATTGCAGACTGGCAAGTGCTCTTTAATTCTTCACAAAGGAGAATAACAGCTGTGAATATCAAGCAGAACTCACTCATTGAAAATGCCCCATAATTTACAGAGTTGCAGTAAAAAGTGCAGAGGGAGGGGTATGATGGGAAGCGGGGGTGGAAGACTGCTCAAACACTGACCAAATCCAAATCAGTGTTTTAGCTTATTGCAACAACTTTCAGTTCTGTGTATATTAGCATTAAAAAAAATGCTTTGTTTGAAGGTAATTGTACATACGAATGGATTTCATCAGTGAAGCATGTAGAAGGTTGGTGTATTTTATTTTCAATATGTAATTAACATGTTCATGCAAGACACACCCTAGAAATGTACCCATGCTGAAAACACACAGGACTTGTGTTCTTAACCCCATGATTTGAGAACAATAACTGTTAATGTAACTGAGTTAACTGGATTGCTTTTAATTGAAGATAATCTTGATTACAGCCAAAGGGCACTATTAATACTCTGAAGGAATGACTAAGACTTCAGCATTTGAATATTGTAGAGAAAATAGAACTAATTAGCACTAATTTAATTCTAAGATTAAAGAAAAATATTTTTTAATTTTTAATATAAGATAAACTATTTTACTCAGAACAAAGAAAGAATAATAAGTAATTTTTTCCAACTGAAAGGCATTTTTTACTTTTGCGTTATTTCATTAATATGGGAATATGGGAATCATGACCCCATTAAAGATCAAATAATAAGCATTTAATTATTGACAGCAAATAAATTTTTAATAAAGATACAAGGGTTTTGCTGTATAAAAGAAAGAAAACAAAGTACCTCTGACCCAGAAATTCATAGAGGATCTCACACCGCTATATAATCTATAACCTAATTTTAAAAGGATAGGTTCACAAAGGGACATGTCATTTTTCTTTCTTCTGTACCACAGAATGAGGTACTGTAAGTATAACGTCTGTGAAAATGCTCCCCAGAAGTACCCCAGTTCTATCTTAATCATGCACTTAAACTAAATAATACATTGAATATGTCATAACCAAGAGGACAGTCATGATAAAAAGTGATTTAACCCCTTTTTACTCTACAAAATAATACTTTCTTTTCTTTACCTTGGGACTAGTTGTCATTTATAATTTCTGACCAAGGGAGACATAATGGATTTACAATGAAACCCTGATGCTTTTCTGAGTAACATGAAGATGCAGAAAATAAGCACTCATTACATTAGCAGACAAAAAGATGTTTTCACTGGAACTCTGAGTCTCATTCTGATGCTGGCAAATAAATGGACTGTTTGCAGGTTCTGAAAGCAGTTTCTGACTAATCACAAGTCTTCATAGTAAAAATAAAATGAACTTTTTCTGAACTTTTGATGCGTCACATAAAAAAAGATTCCACGTGACTTTTTCAAGGTTTGCATTCAAAAGCAGCCTTAAATTCAAGATGCTCAATCCAACCAGATGTACCAAGTATTCAGACTAATTTCCTAAAGACATAAGTGATATCTCAATGATGTAAAAAAAAGAAGAAATTACTGCGAGAAACTCTCCTCCTAACTCCCTTCCCAAATTACTTCTTTTAGCACCTGTAAGTCTTGACAGAAAATAGCATGAAGTGGAAAAAAAGACTCAAAATGTAAAGAGTGGAAGAAGAAGAAGAGCTGTCAGAAGCCCAAATATTTACTAAATTATTGAATCTACTTAGTTTTTTCACAGTTTAACTGGAATAATGTATTTTTGACAGATGAGCAAATTTCAAAAGATTCCACACTGAAATTCAGTTTGAATAATAATAAAAAAAATAAAAAATAAAAAAAGTAAAAATGGAAGCATGGGGAAGTAAATAATTGCATTTACATTCAAAAAGTACCTCCTCAACAATTCAAGCTATGTTAGTTTATAAAGCGTAAGATTTGTTCAGTCTCTTAGTTGTCCCATCTCAAATGCGCTGATAGTAGGGAACTGCCAATGCCAACAGTCATATTCATGTAGCAACTGGGGAAACAGACTTGATTTTGTGTCTGACATAAATACAAAGTGATAGTAAGTTATACTGCTCATTCTGTCTTTTCTTGACAATATTGAAATACAACAAATATGTATTTTTTATATAATATATTGTATATTGTGCGAATTCACTTGTGTGTGTACGATGGTCAGATTTATGGTAGCATGTTCTTACCTTGCCTGACAACATACACACAAAAATGGTGGAGTTACTAAATCTTCTCTCAGTGGTATCCAAAGAATTCATGAGTGAAAGCAAACTTTTAGAAAGAAATGTGACTGCTTGAGAAAAGTGCACAGAAAACTGGAAACGACTTAGCCTCAACTTCCTATTGCAAAATCCTGTCAGTTTTTGTGAAACTTCTGCTGCAAAACGCTGTTTAAGGACAGTTTATCTGCTACTCTGTGACTTGAATCAAACCTAGAAGACTATATAACAATATCTTTTTATGAGAGGATTCCCAACCTCCTACACTCAGCAAACTGCAATTCAGAAATGCCTGCATTACTGGAAAGAAAATTAAGCCTTTGGTAATCCCTTTTGAAACCCCTTTGCAAGGAAAATTTCAAAACAGCATTGTTATTATTAGTATTGTAAAAATCTGTTTGATTCACACATTTCTTGCAATATAATATGATTTTTAATAGCATAAAATACAGCTAATGCTGCATTTGATTGCTTTATCTTAAGTGCAGTCTTTGTGCATATTTACAGTAGTCTGATTTTTATGCAGACAGCTTCTCAGCCCATTTGTTCAGACAAGCACAGTAACACTGGGATGCATCTCCATGGCTAAAGCTTCTAAGTATCAGAATTAAGATAAATCCTGGATCCAAAGAAGGGCATGAAACCTATGTTTCATGCTCAGGCTACTTAAAGCAGACAATTCAGGCAATCTAAAGGAGATCTAAAAAAAACAAACAAACAAAAAAAAAAAAAAAAAAAAAAACAAACCACCTATGACATAAAGATAGGAATATAAGTAAACACATCAACGCTCTACATGAACAAGTACCTTGCCTCCTCCATCATGGGTATGGCCTTCAGGACACACTGAGCCTACTACGCTATATAGTAAAGTTCTATGGAAAATCAATACCACACAGACAGCTCAAAACATATATCACTTAAAATTATTCACTACATATGAACTAAGAACCATATGGCTGTCTTGTATATATGGGAAATGTGTTTGTGCAGAAGGATGATTAGCAGAGGTTATAACTTTCTTTTCAGGTAGTCATGTTAGAGAACTCAAAGTATGGGATGAGAAAAAGAGAAAAAATTCCATTTTGTGCCACGAAGTACAGGAAATAGTTTTCTAGTAAAAAATTATAAGGCATTTATATGAATTACACTGCACCCCTAGGCCAGAGGCACAGCTTCCTAAAGCTGCACCAAAATGTGAAGTGGCTGCTGGCAAATGCCATCAAGAATGTAGTTCTCTGCATCAGTATACAGCTCTGAGAATCTCTAAGTGGTGAAACATTTCCCAGGTTATGGGAATATGGAACAGAGAAAGCTTCCATGTTTAATGGCAAGCTAATAGCTCTACAAATGAATGAACCAACTTGCAGAAAATAATTCCATTTTTAGAAATAACCACTTCAGATTTTTAAGCCTTAATGGAACGTTTAATATTCTTTTTTTCCTTAAAGGCTGCATACACTCAAATATACTGACCCAAAGCTGTATCTAGTGCTAATCAGTGAAGGACTTTGGTCTGCAATAGATCAGATATGCATTTACTTTAAGATTAAGGATGAGAGAAGCATCAGTCAGATATGCAATTTACCAGAGAACGTACATCTGCTTAATAGGATACTTTTGGAACCATCCCAGGATTGCTTTAGTCATATTATCCATTTAGCACTACTATGCTATGGTGTTAGAGGCACACTGACCCAAGGGTGACATGTATTAATGTAACTAAATACATGGAGTGGAGATAGGCACCCAAGAATGCCCCGTGGGTGCATCATCAGCATGTGTGTCATTCTTAAAAAACAAACAGCCAAATAAAGAAATATGAAAGTAAGTCCATGAGCAAAATATGATTTTGATAAGACTAACAAAAAAACCAAGACAACAGACAAACTATGCTTATTTCTTACAGGTAGGGTAAAATTCAGTGACTGAATACAAAAAGTCCTCTTCTGCATTTAAACAAGATTTATCCTCACAACTCTACATAGGTTCTTTGCTTCAACTCAATTTTGCTGCTGCATTAGCTTCTCAACACCAGTTACACAATTAATTTGAAATACAAATGAGAACTTATGCTGCTCAGCTACAAAAGCTTCTCAGCAATCCATCTATAAAACATATTTGGTAACTTCATTGCCACAGTTTTTATGCTGAAGTTTCTTCATTACTAGCCTACAAAAAAGGGACAAGGATGGTCCTTTCATAAGATACCTACCCTCACCGGCCACTTCCACATCACAGCTTTTGTGGATGAATGGTATGTAACTTGTCAGTTCAAGCCTAACCTTTATTTTCCAACTTGAATAAGGGGGAAGAGGTATCAGATACTTTGGATGCAAGGAATGCAGTGTCCTGTAACTAGTGTCTGATGGAGGCCAGTCCCATAATCTTTCCAGTGAAGCTTGGTCTCTGACTCAGAAAGATTTGTTTTAATAGTTATGTGAACATTTAGTAAAAACAGAACTTTTGGAGGTGATAGAACCTGCAGGTTTAAATAGTTTTCAAAATAAACAGATCTTTTTTAAAAAAAAATAAAAAATAAATAAACTTGCTAATTTCTGTAATTGGGTGATACCTTTTATCATGTCGCTCTTGTGAAAGTGTTTATTTTGATTTTATTTTATTTATGAGTTTGGCTACTTTTCATCTAGTTGTGTATTTTTTTGTTTTGGTGTTAACCAAAAGGGGGAACTCCATCACCAATCCACCTTCTTCATTCCATTCACTACTTCTGATCCCTTGTATTTCTTCTTTTTCATTCTTTACTGAAATTAAGTGTCCTGATTATTTCAATTTCTGTTCCATGCTATTTGTGTTTTCCCTTTAAAAACTCTTGTTTCTTCCACTACCTTTTGAAGCTTTCATGCAAGCAAAAAAAAAAAAAAATTATCTTCTAAAAAAAAACCAACAAAACAACAAAAAAAAAAAAAAAAAAAGCAGATTTACTCTATCAATTCAAGTTACTGTGCTTGTTGTTGCTGTTGTAGTTTTCATGGAAATAAATAGGAGACATTACCTATGGAACGACCTATGTGACAAGTCATTTTCATTCAGTGCAGCCTTAGCAAACCAAAATGTTGGACTCCCATGGACTAGAGACTGAAGCACAGATTCTGAACTTCCATCATAGCCTTATGAATAACTTCAGTTTTTTCATCAATATTTCTGAGATTTTTCAAGTGTCAGCCAGAACGGGCCTGAGCTCCTACGAGACTTCTGATCCCTACTGGGGTTGGCATAGGGAAGAAACTCAGAAAGAATTTTCTTTAGAAAACAAAGGTGATTTAAGAATGTTAATCAAATAAAAAGCTGCACCCCTTATTTCTGCCTGATGGTTTAATTATTAGTAACTCACAGCAGTTCATTAGGGACCTATTGTGCTGCTGTTGGCAAAACAGAAATGCCACTGCATGTTAAATAATTAAAAGTAGTAAAACAAACATTATCTTTTTGAGTCCTGGATTTATAAATTGCTGTTAAGCATGCATTAGAAGGATCTCTAATCAATAACTACTTATCTATTATGTTTTGGTGAATAATGGGTATAAATTCTCTCCTCGTTCTAATTATGGTTTGATGTTTTCTGTTTTTTCCTACTATAACAATAGATTTTTGTTTATTCATCTATTTATTTTGTACAAGAGTACTAAAGAGAGGAACACTTTATGCATCCAACAGGTTCTCAGGTGGTATTAGTCTATGTTTCCCCAAGTAAATTATTGCAGCTTTTCTCCACTTTTGGAGAGTCAAGTATTTCTAGGGGACTAGATCCCACATTCTTTATTGTTGTAGAATACCTGTCTGTTTTTGTCTTGGAGCATAGGAACTGGCTCAAAACTAATATTGAATGAATTACAACCTTGTAAAGTTCAGGGAGGATTAGCTTCTGCTCATTAGCAATGGGGACATTATTGTTAAAATAAAATTATAGGTTCATTCTTTTGTTCCTTTAGCCCCAGATGTTATGTCATTTAATTTATCACAACCCATTTCCATTCTTTAGCCTTGGTGGAGAGTACAGAACAAACGCACAGGCTAACTAGGTACAAGCTAGCTTTGCTAGCAGGCAGGTTCTTTAGACTATGTTGGGAATAATTACAGGAGAGATTGTTTTGTAACTAAATATCCTTATTCTTATTGTTCATCCTTTTGTTTCTATTCTGTTACAGCAGTCTTGTCAAGACGTTTTGCTAGCCTCTGTCAGAAGCAGACAGGCTGCCTTGTGAAAAATAAAAGGCAGAGCACATCGAACTTTCTAGAACAGATACTACTGACATGAAAGGAGCACCAAATAGAGAATAGTGCCTCAGCTTCTCATTTTGTCACAATTTGAGAAAAACAGTCAAGACCACTGAGAGACTTCCACAGTGCAACTTCAAAACAGATGGAAATGTGTTGGTTGGATTCTGAAAGGAAGCAAATTATTCAATCGCTGTATAGGTGTTTATATTGCCATATTTAGCAGCACTCACATTTTAAAGCCAGAGCTGAAGCACCACCTTCTCCCTCACAACTGACTTTTTACTGATTCATCAAAGTAGGCAAAGTGTCACCATCCAACAGTTAATGCCAGTGCAGAATCACTATTCAAATCCTTCAGGACTGGATACTTAACTAGCCTGGGGAGCACTTGCCTCACCTATTGGGTCTTGTAAGCTGTGCACAGACAGCTCTTATAATGCAGATCCCTCTCAGCAGAGGGCAGGTTAACTGTGATAACAAAAGGCAGCTGTGATCACAGTGACATGCATAAGCATGGGAAGAGGAAAAAAGCATTTCAGAATCTAGCATGAGGGCTAATAAGTGCCTGACCTGACTTCAACAGCTCCATATAGATGTGCTATATAGTGGCAGAGTACCGCGAAGAAAAAACAGCAACATGTAGGATCCATGGAGGAAAGTGTAGTCTTATCACACTTAGATTACACTAGGGACAAAATAATTTAATACATCAGGTTGACAAAAATTATTTCTTTAATAAGCCATTGCAAGCTAATCTTCACGACTACTTCTACACTTTGAGTTTCTTTGTTTCTCTCTTTTCAGTTGCTTACAATCCAAATTTCTATTTTTTGTACAGCAGACTCAAAGACCCTCCCTTTTACACCTATGTGTTTGCAAGTGACACAAATAGATAACACACCATTGCAAACTCCTGACTTCAGCTGACTACTGATTACAGTGCCTTCCATTATAGGGGGTATCTTAGACCAATCAGCTTTTCACTGGCAGTACCTTCAGCCTAGCTTGTAACAGTGTAATCATCACAGCACATGTGTAGGAAGAAAGGAATTTTATATTGAAAAAGAAAAGCTTAAATAAAGTCTAAAACCAAATGCCAATTTGGAATGCTTGGAGTATTTATTTTCCCTAAGAGAGAAATCAGCAAGAAGAAAAGAAAAACTGTAATTTAACGTGCACTAAAGAGATCATCAAACTTGAGATAGTCCTTGTGAAATGTACTACAGCAACAGCGTTTATACAATCTATAAAATGCATAATAATTGTAGAGATCTTTAGCAATGGCAAAGAAAAATAAGTCCATTGCCTATGTCTGGTCCTCAACAGGCAACAAACTGTCAGATCTCTTTCTCCATTTTACATGACAGTTCAGTGGATGGTAAATGTATCTTCAGTGACTCTATTTTTGTTGTTTGTTTCCCTGTGGGTACACTCCCATAGCACAGAGAACTGAAACCTCCAAAATCTATCAGAAAATAATGTATGCATTTCAAAAAACAATGTAAATAAGAAGGAGTATCACAAAGACAAATAAGTAAGCTTTCTCCTGAAGGACTCTTTAAAGGAGAACTAGTGGCAGTTTATAGAGGTGGAAGATGGGCAAAGAAAAGAGAGAAATCACAGTGAAACTATGCGTCAGCTCCCAGAACCTCACCAAGCATTAGTTAAAACTTTAGCTGAGAGCCAATTAGGAAAAAGAAAAAATATCCATAATACATAGGCATTTCATCAACATCTTGAAGACATATGTTCTTCAGGGCTTGTGCAATCTGTGCATATTTTCAATCTGAATTAACTATTTTTAGAAGACCAACAGGATCGCTGTCTGTAGAGTAAACACTAGTTGGGGACCAAAATTCAAGCCAAAGCAATTCACTGTTCACTTGACAGAAAGCCACAATACCAACTGGAGAATCTTCTCCTCCTACTTTTCATGTGGGAGTTTTTGATTTGTTTTAGGCAATCACAGACTCTATTTGGTAGTTCATTTCCTCTGCATCCCTTTTACTCCCTGGACTCAATGATGCTGACACTGTAGGCGCACAGTATTCCCTACAAATTCCATTCCTTGCCTTTGCAGATCACACTGTGTCCATGAGCAAATAGGTTCTTTGTTTTTGGATATTTACCATTTCAACATATTTAGCTTGGTGCTAACATAAGAAAGAGCAATAGAAAGAAAATAATCTGCAAAGAGACTGGAATAAGCTTCTTAGGACAAATAAGATCAGTCACAGAATTGAATGCATTTTCAGACAAAATCAATTCCAAATAAAATTTAAGGAAGAATAGTATTTGAGGGATGTGACACCTATATATGCATATGTGTGTACATATTTGCACATATACGTATATTTCAGTTACTAGGGTAGAGAATTCAGAGCACAAAACAGTATTTTGGAATTCTTTCCAGTTTAAGAAGTGAAAAATGCCCTGCTCAGCTATCTAACAGGTTCTGTAACTTGCTTTGTCACCTGACCAAAAGTAACCACACAAGTCTGAGAGGCATCTCACAGGCAAGCAATTCAAGGGTAAATTTGAGTGACCATTTAAAAGAAATATTCATTTCTATTATAGGGATTCTTATGTGCCATTAAAGTTCTAAATTTTCCAAGAAAACATCACATAGGGTAAAAAACTGTAGTACCTTTACATTAGAGATTCCTCCTCCTGTTTGAGCCACATAGTGCTTGAATGCTCTTCCAGGTAAAAGACTTTAGCTATGGCAAGGGCTTTCTGATAGCTGAGGTATGCTGACCCTTATAGGTCTTGGTCAGGTGTCATCAGGCGGTGCCATTGATCAGTCTTGTCAAGAATTAAACAAACAAACACAACTGGGAGGAATCCTTCTGTCCTTTGTCTCAGAAGCTCTAAATACAGGAATCCATCAAAACCAGCAGATGATCAGCTGTGCTGGATTGGCTCCTGAGATGGTGAAGAGTCTGAGATGAGGAGAGCTACCTTTATAACTACCCTGTTACAGTGCTAGGCTACACATGTAAATAGAAGTTTACTTTGCAGTATAAGCATGCATTTTATATTTCTTCTCCACCAATGAATCATAGCCTTTAATACTAGAGACAGAGCAGTAGCATTACTGTTTTCTGTAAGACAGTAATACTAAACTGAAAGAACAACAGATTAATTATTATTATTACTCTTAATTATTTGAGTCTGGCTTCATTATAGAGTTAAGGAGACATTTATTAGGAAAAAGAAAGGAAGAAATGGCATGCATCTCATTTTATGGTAATTACTGGCCCAAACTACTAAGCAGTGAATGCATTTTGTCAGTTAAGTTTCACACTTTTATCTCTTCTACTTGTACATGTACTTTTCAGTATCACAACACATACTGAAAGGTCACTCCTTTCTGGGTTTTTCAACTCCTATTGTTAATTAAAAAGTGTTACCACCATAAACTCTTGAAAAAACCTTGTTTTGTGTGTGATGCTTGTTAGGGAAACAAATGCTATTAACTTTGCAAATATCTTGATATATGAGAAGTTAAAAACCACAGAACATAATCTCTTCAGGGTGCTGTTTCTCTTTGTATTATCTGCACTAAAAAATATAGGAAGCAGAAGAATCCTAGAACTAAAAAAAAAAAACTTTTTTACAGCTCAAAGAAAAAAAACCCACAACCATCAGGAGTTGGAACAAATAACAGGCAAAGTTCTACACAAGCTCTAAGCACAGCATAGGTGTATACATTCAAACTATACATGATCTGGGTTTGCAGTAAAGGGTACAGAGAAGTCAACTGACTTGAATACCATTTGAAAAACTCAACATTTGCATCTTTTTTTTTTTTTTTCTCCATAGACAACAGGACTATCATACAATTCAATGGTTGCACACAGAGTTTAAAAGGAAAAAAAGCTGAAAGATGAACTTCTTTACCATGCATCTCTTCACATTTTAAAGAGAACATTTCATCTGTTTATATTCAACTTTTGTAAACAGAGACCATTCTATGCAACCCACAGAGGCTGACTTTTAACAGCAGCCAAGAGATTTTGATTCATTAATTTTTTGCCTATGCCACAGCCTTCAGACTTGCTAGTCCTGCCCACATAGGAAGGCTAAAGGAGCATAGGGTAGCACTGACAACTTATTGGCAGAAAATTTATAATGATCCTGAAGGTAGAAGATGCAAAGTCACGTGGAATTTTTTACTGAACTAAAACAGAAGCTCTTAAGGCACTTACTTCTCCTTGTAGAAATTACCACCAGCTTTCAATGATCTTTTTCCCCACACAACCATAGAGCCAAAAACTGAACAACAAAGGCAATCACTGAACATCACATCTCTTCACGGGCAAGTGATCCAAGCTAGCAATATTTTCAAGCAGTGATTTTCAAGGAGATACAAGTGAAGCTGCATGTGCGCAGCAAAATCTGCAAGGTTATGCTGGACATAAACCTACTCTAAAACTTCTCCACCTCTTAGCCTTTTCTCTGCACCAGAAATTCTGACTCTAGTCTTTAACTTCCAATGTTCCTAAATAGCTCATCATAAATATTCTACCCGTTGAGAAGCAAAGTGAAATATGCAACTCCAATTAGTATTAATGGGAGCTGTATCTTTATACAGCTACACGTGCTGCTAAAAACTTACTTCTTGGCCCATAGCTTTAAAAGAAAAACAAACAAAAAACAACAATGAAAAAATGAACAACTCAGAAACAAAACAAACAAAAATGACAACCACCCCACATTCTGAATTGTAAAGGGTAAAAGCTTCCTCTTTCACACATTTCAACAAAGTGCAAGATTACAGTACAGTTGTTAAAGGTAGAATAAACTGCTACATAAAAACGAATCAGGACTGCTGTAAAAAATTTGAACACCAAATAACATTAACGTGTCAAGTCCCTTACACCAGCATATAAAACAAATCAAGGCATTGGTATGGATAGAATATTGTGGACATAACTCACAGCTAAATCTCAAAACTTGCAAGCAGAGATTATTTCCAAAAGTTTCTTACAGTTCCCAGTCATCTAAAGCAACAGCACTGCTCTAAAAAGAGAACCTGAAACAGTCTATTTTTGTTAATTTAGCGTTACACATTCAATTTGCCGTTGCTGTCTTGAGGTACGTCAAGACTGTTTAAACAAAAACAGTGACTTGCTAAATCCTGTTCTTAGCTAATTAAAACTATGATTTTGAAGTATGTTCCTTTACTCACTGCTCATTGTTTATACATACACTACAAAATTGCACAACACGGCATCTTCGCATCTTCAAGGTTGCAAATACAACAGGAAAAAAAGAAAAGATATGTGAGAAAAAAATGGGAAATGCTACAGATTTGATTAAAGGGAGGAGGGGCAAAATAAAAAATTCAGAAAACTCCCAAAGTTTGATAAAATATATTATTTAGAATTACGAACAAAACTCTGAAAACTATTCTAGGAGGAATTCACAGCACTTATTAAGGCACAAATCAGCATTTTAATACGACAACTCTTTTCTTTTTATTGTGGTACGAGGTAACCCAGAAACAGTGCTATGACTCCCTTCCATTTTAGATACATACACTGTCCTCTGCTGTTTCGGTTATGTTTTTGTTGGTTATTTTTTTACAGGTAGGAAAACATTTCCTTAAAGTCCAATATATTTAAAAAAAAAAAAAAAAGAAAATAATTATTAACGTAACCAGTGTATGAGACAATATCAGCACAGGGGTTCCTACATACAAACTTCACATTTAAGCAACCTGAGAGCACTGGTTAAAGTTAGATCAGGAGCCAAACTTCATCATTCTGGTTCCTCTCTGTCCACTAGGCAGCTTTCTTATCCAGCTGCAGCAAAGTACAGCTGTGAAAGCATTATCTATCAGTTATTGAAGAATGGCTAATGATTACCCATAGTAAAGCTGTTTCAGTCGACAGAAATAAAAAACATATTTTTCTTACTGTCAGAGTACACAGCTCTTTGACAGTTAGTACATATAACTGCAGATATATGTGCAGAAAGGAAGAAATATACTAGGTTACAACCATATGAACCAGGAACCTCGTAACGTTAACATTTTTCACCTTCCCAGAGGCAGTGAATTCTTGGCTCACTCAAAGTACGAGAGAATTTTCAGTCAGAATCCATGCCTCTGAAGATATTCCCTAGCAAGAAGCAGCTTGTGTAATCAAATAGCATTCTACTTCTGCAGCAAATATTAGTAATTGTCACAAAAGGAATACTTCCCCATATTCTAAAGAAAACTTAGCAGTGCTATAACTTCATAAAAGTTACAAAAGGGCTAATGGAGGAAGACCTGACTCTTCTTAGATTAACCTTCTGTGATCTTCAGCAATTCTCCTTCACCCTTTTCTCTTTCTCTCTCTCTCTCTCTTCCCACTTTCTAATACACTGTGTTGATTACCACAAACTTTTACAGAGCAGGACAGGTTTTTACTTTGAAGATAGTCTAAGCACACAAGGACTTGGTCACAGGTTTGCCTGTAAAATAAATAAGTAGCAGTAGTATACCGAGATCAATCACACAGTGAAGTAAGAGCAGTACTCTTCAACGTGTGACCTTAAGATCAAAAGAATACTTCCCATTCTAAAGAGGGGAAGCAGAAAGCTCACCAGTTCCATTGAATGGATACAAAAATTGCAGGGACACCGTTGTCAAGTGTCCTTAAAATAAACCATGCAATAAACGGTGAGAAGACATCCAGCAGTCAACTGACATGAAAATCACTGTGTGCTTTTCACAAAAAAAAAAAAAAAAAAAAAAAAAAAAAAAAAAAAAAAAAAGTGTGTACAGGCAAGGAGAAAGTCTGGCTGAACATTGTTAAGAGCAACATCATAACATTGGAGAGGCTCGTGATGTCACTGTCCAAGATTCTGCTGAGACCTGAGAGATCTCAAGGCATTTTCTGATAATATTATTTTATACATTCTCATCAACCACTCAGGATAAGTACACAGGTATTGAGATAGATATTTCTAAATTCACTCTGGATTTAATTGAATTACTTCAGCTTCACAGTTGTGAATTATATGAAGCATACCTCAGTCTAACAAGATTTCTGAGCTTACTCTTATCCTGAAATCCCCGTGCATCAGTGTGGCATGCAGCTGATTTAACACAAATCCTGTTCGATTCTTTTTCAATATGATACCACGTCTATTATATTCTACAACTTCATTAGAATGAATAAATTCAATCAATATTTCAGCAAAGAATGAAAGCCAATTGTGCTTCTTATTCATGATCTCTTAAGGAACTCTGTGCTACACCAATGACAGCTTCACAGAGCATTACTAAGAAGTGTCTAGAGTAATTATTTGCAAGCATACTGGATAATTTTATATAATTTTTAATGAGACATTAAAGAGTGAAAGAATTTTCTTGGTAACTTCAATATCTGCTGTATTTCTTAGGCCAAACTCAGTAGCAATGTGTCTGTACATCCACTGACACTAGTGGGGCTACGTCCACTTGCAAAAGGGTTAAATTGAGCCCATGTAACCATGATAAGCTGAATGCTGCTAAAGTCAGGTTGTTCATAACGGGAAGAACACAGCCCTTTACTAAGACATAGATCTTTCATAGTTTATTTATCATTAACAGATAGTGTTTTATAGCACTGCATAGAGGTTACCATAAAACAACGTTTTAAGGCTCTCTCAACCATATTTCAGCCATAAATGTCCTATAGTCATAGGAAGTAAAACTACTGAGGTTCCATATTATCATCTTTATTACAGATGACCTCACTATTGTGTTCTCTATAAAGAAAAAATATTAAACCATTAACGTAGTCTGAATCCTAAATTAATACAGGTTTACTACTCATATCTGGATCTAAATGGCCTTACTTGCAGTGTAATTATTTTTCAAGGAAAATTTTGTTGACAGCCCCATTAATGGTGATCAGACCAGAATAAACATTACCTCTTCTACTAAAAACGTGACTTCTGTGGCAGCATACCATATATCAGTACACATCCATCAGCAGTTTGGTTTTCAGTGAAGCTTTATAATGAATGACATATTAAAAACAAGGCACAAATTAATGAAAATTCAGCCATTTCACTATGTTACAAAGTTAAACAGCTGACACAGCTATACTGTTTGATCCAGATATTTCTGTTTCCTTTATACACTTTTTCCTCACTGGTTCTGTTTGTCGTTATAGTTCCACGGTGCAAAGCTGTATTATCACAGTTCATAAAGACTTTTATAAGAATCCAGAAGAGTCGGAAGAAAAAATACCATGTCTCTTTCATTATTTTTTAAAATCAATTGCTCGAGTTGAAAATGTCCTTCAAGTCCATCAAGACCAACCACAACCTAGCCATACTATCCTAACAACCCTCCACTATATCACTTCCCTGAGCACCACATCCAAATGGTTTTTAAACACATGCAGGGATGGTGTTTTAACCACCTCCCCGAAGAACCTATTTCAGTGCTTAACCACCCTTTTTATAAAGAAGTTTTTTCCTGATATTCAACTTTAACCTGCCCTGGTGCAACTTGAGGCCATTTCCACTCATCCTGTCACCTGTCACCAGTGAGAAGAGACCAACCCCGTTCTCACTGTAAGCACCTTTCAGGTATTTGAATAGAGCAATAGGGTCTCTCCCTCAGTCTCCTTTCCCCCAGACTAAACAGCCCTAGTTCCTTCAGTCACTCCTTGTAGGGCATATTCTCCAAGCCTTTCACAAGCCTTGTTGCCCTTCCTTGGACCTTCTCAAACAACAGTGTCCTTTCTGTACTGAGGTGCCCAAAACCAAACGCAGTATGCAAGGTGAGGCTTCACCAGTGTCAAGTACAGGGGAAAGATAACTTCCCTAGCTCTGAACATCACCTCATTTCTGATACAAACCAGGATGCCTTTGGCCTTCTTGGCCACCTGGACACACTGCTGGCTTATATTCAGCATTCTGTCTGCAAAAGTCATATTTCAGAGCAAAGCAGTGTTCTAGAAATGGGTGCCATCACGCAGAGCTTTAGGATAAACTTTCACATTTGCTTTAGAAAGCACATTTTGCCTATTAAAATTACAGTGATTGTGGCTGAAAAAAAAAAAAAATGCTGTTAACTTAAAAAAAAATATATTTTGGGGGGGAAAAAAAACAAGCCTCTCCTTATCCATTTCATTTCTCTTCCCTTCAACCCAGAAGGTACACAGAGAATTTCTTCTAGTTTAAACTAAACAGCATTGCAGGAGAAGGCATGGTTAGCATGGTTGATCCAAAACAGAACTGCAAGCACTATCCTGCAACAGCAACACATCTGTGAATTTTAGCGAATTTGCCCCCAAAAATAGATCTTACTGCTATAATAGGTCCCAGGTTATTCTTTCCTTTTCTTTTGGCTGATACTTTTTCTCAAATGGATAACACAGAAATCAATGACAGAAAGTTATATTTTTAGGTTTTTAAGCATGAAAGATGGCCTAGAGAGATATGCAAGCTACAGATACAGTATATTCTTATTATTCACCTTGATACAGCTTTTGTACATTGTGCTCATCATAGTTCAATAGTACCTGACAAAACTAATGCTAGTTTTCATCTAACACAAGCTTGTGATGTTAAATAAGAAGCTGTGTGTGTGAACGTGCTTTTAAGCACTACAGTGCACCAAAGAATGAGCTGTTTTCAGCTAACATTGAGCCACTAATGATTTTAATGAGAGTGCCTTCTGGATTCATATTTTTTTCATAAAATACATCACACTAAAACAAAATCAATGAGAAACATTAATTAGGGCCTTTTTAGACGCCTTCTGTGGTGTTGTTTTTCTTTTGAGAAGCACCAGATGAAGAATGCTGTGCTTTATTTAAGCTAAGTTGTTTGACATTTAGATGAGAGAAAAAAGAGAAAAATACTAACAAACACAGGAACAATTTTTGACAGCTCTTTGTCATGCAAGAGAGAAAAAAGGGGACCGACTGTGAGATACTACTTTGAAGCCCTGGAAATTTGTAATGAAAAATTTAAGATACAAGAGAGGAAGAAAGATGAGCTATTCATTTGGTTCTGCATATATTAACACTTGTAATTCAAACTAAAGGTTTGCTATGTGTTTTCATAATTTTGACTCTAATAAATATCTTGGAGAATTGCTTTGATATTCTAAGATCATGCGTGTAGCTTGCATCCATTAAGAAAAATGGGGAACAATCATCATCAGCCCTCTTGGCGCTAATGAGAAGGTCATTGCTCTTTAATTATCACAGACATGAAACCGAAATATTTCAAAGGCTTTGTGGAATACAGTGGCTATGGGCAAAGCTGTGTATCTGTTTATAAGTCTGTCTGTCACAGAACAAACCAAGTAGGACTCACATCTTCCATTCCGTAGCCTCTCTGCTTTTGTGTATATTTAATTTTCGAGTTTGTATCGCTGTTTCTTGCACATTGGATTAATCTCAGAAATTCAGACCAGCTATTAGCAGGGGACATGTAGGAGGGAGGAGGGCACGGAGAGGAGGAGAAAAAGGGGTAGAGATGTGAGAATAGTAAAATGTCCCTCATCAGGAGGTATTGTGAAATAAGAACTAGTGTGTTGTGTGACCTTATTTCCCACAGTAGGGGTGTTATGAAGAAATAGAAACGATAAGGTGTTGCAGGAAAATATTAGCAAATTAAAAAATCTGTGTTTGGCATTGGTTGTGATCTCACTCATATTTCCACCCTTGCAAAGGAAGTGACTACAAGGGGGACAGAGGGAGTTTAAGCAACAGATACAGCTGATGCAAAGCACAGGGTGGAATCAAAAGTAAAAGCAAGTTTTATCCTTTAGGTTCTGAATTCCCTAAACCAATCTTCTATTCTACAGAACTGGAATAAACCATTCCCCTCAGATCTATTATGTTTACACTGAACATGTTTTGGGGTTGTATTAGTCCAACAGCAAAATTATGAATTGCAGCAGAATTGCACAGGCTATTTTAACTTTAGTAATAGGTGAGCATCCTTGTCTTTCATGCAAAGGAGAGACCAAAGACCAGAAAAAGAAACTTCCTTGCCCTGAGCACCAGCAGCCCTCCTTTTTCTCCAACAGTTTTGTTGTAAACGAAAATTATGGAAAAGAAGAAAAATCAGCTTCTAAATCTCAAATTCACAAATATTTCTCACAAGTAAGAATGTTTCCATTTATCAGTTTTGGAAGTCAGATTCTGAAATTTCGGTATAAATCAGCTTACATAACTGTGATCCCCTTTGAAATTTCCATTACGAAGATACGATGTTTCCTCTTCAACAAAATAAAACAAGAGCAAATCTTCATGGCAGACAAAAGGCTCTGTGCATCAACCTTCATCTATGAAGCCAGCTTAGAAAGAGCTGCGTTATATAAGGAGAGAGTAATCTTCCAAATTACAAGGGCTGCTCTGAAAGTAATGCCTCCTATTTTATAAGGTTGGCCCACAATGCCAGAAGCATAGAAGTACATATGAAGCAAATGTGTGCGAAGAATCACCCTTTTGACGAAGAATCACACTGACAGTCATCAGTATTTGCTGAGGATTTATGATGACCAAACAGTGAATGTGGGGAGAGTGAGGCAGTGGGTGAGGCATTTCAGCAGTGGAAAAACAATGTGAAAGTCAAGCCATGTTCTTTAAAGCCATGCACATTTTTTCCGAATGCAGCATGCAGGCTCGTGTTCATCTGTGGTGAAAATGCACAGCTTATGGTGCTGACTATTTTGAAAAATCATGTTTCGTAGCTGAGAATTTTCTCTATCAAATAGTGTTATTATACTCTTTGTATCTGTTGCGGTTTCTATGGGAATAAACAGGAGGCATTACTTTCAGAGTGATCTACATATTTCCCACAAAGTTTCCAACTAATTTTTTTCACAGATTTTGACCTTTCACTGAAAATAGAAACTCCATTTCCTCTCTCTGTATTGACATCAGACCAGAAAATCTTCTGGGAACTTACCATAAAGTTTCAAGAGAAAATAAATAAATAAATAAATACATAAATACCCTCCTCCCTTTTTTTTTCTTTTTTCTTTTTTCTTTTTTTTTTTTTTTTTGGGGGGGGGGGGGGGGGGGCAGGGGGGAGAGGAGGTAAACTCAATAGAGAGCACTACTTGCATGTGTCTTGTCTGTTCACCTGGCAATGCAAAGAAAAAACACTGGATATTGGTAGATAACCTGAAACCAGGTGCCCTAATCCCCAGAGGCAAGTCTCCAGCTAAGTGATTCTATAAAAAACAATTGCTCTTTCAAATACTAATATAGACATTTTTCAGAAGAGTTTTCCCTTGAGATCTACCTACATAACACTGTACAACAAGATCAGACTGCCTTTGTCAAAGAACTACTCAAGTAATCATTTCCAGGGTGATGAGTCTAAATTACTTGACATGATCAAAGCAGCAGCAGAGCCTATGTCTGAACTGACATACACATCCGAACAACTAGATCGAGATGTTTTCTGACCTTTCTTCATCCCACCTTCCTAAGAACCTGCTTTCCACATGAAAGAGATTTGATGAGAAACATGATGTACCTCGCACAGATCATGCAGATGCAGCTGAGGTTGCCCTCTGGCCAGACTGACAGGTGCTACTCCTCCACTGCTACAGAACAATAGAGTTAAAGAGAAGCTCTGCCGACTCTGTGAACTCACCTCCACAGCTGGACACCAACTAATGAAGCAATTGCAGTGATGCCCTCATTAGGCTAGAGAGCTGTCAGTGCTCTCACTCTTCCCCATTCCCATTAGAAACTGAATTTGATGTGAGAGGGGAACAGTATCTCTGATATCTCCTCTAAACAAGTGCATCATTATCTGGTACTGCCAAGAATAGTATTAACAGCCTGCTCATTCTCATCGGTACTTTTTGCTAACCATTTTTTAAGAGAATCTTTGGGGAAAAGAAATAAAAAAGCACATTTTAGTAGGTGAGTAAAAAATTCTAGCGTTATGTCAGAAGAGAGTGAGATCTTTACGTGTAGGGATAGTCCCTGTCAGAGGGACTCAAAGGAGGCTGTTTGCTAATGACAATCTTGCTTGTGAAGAAAGAGGGATGTTGGTTGGTTTTCCAAAGTTTATATTCCTAAGTAATAACTTTGGCCAGACTTCCATGTAAGAAAATATCTACTGGTCAAACCAGATGGATCAAAACATAGTATAGAAGGGTTTTAGTTGATCTCTTCCTTTTGTGTAAAGAGCATGGGAAAATTTGCAAGCATGGACAGGAGGCTGAAATCTTTGTTCTAAGCATATTGGAAGTAGATGAGTTATTTTCCACAATTCTGAAGAAATTAAGAAGTAGACTATTTAGTTCTCGTGATCCCTGTGCTCTCTTTCTTCTTTGCACAAACTTCAGGAGAATGTCTGTTGCTATGCAAGTGCTAGCTGCTGTTACAAAACAGATCAGAAGCAAAGAAAGTAAATGCTTACACTTAAAGAGGGATAACGTTTGTCTGTAAATCAAGAAGCACAAACAGCACCAGTTTCCTGTTTCTAAGTATTAGCTTGCTGGAAATATTTATTGTTTTCCCAAATACTTCACTTTTACAGAATTTTCTGCCTTAGAAGCACAAAAACAAGAAACATTTCCTCAGCACCGCATTCCTTCTACTTATTTGTCTCTAGATTTGTACAGCTCAATATTCAGACTACAAATTGCTTTCAACTTATGTAGCTAATTTATTCAAATCATTCCTAATTATACTGCCCACTTTCTTTACTTTGACTACCCTTTGCTTGAATCTTTGACATATTTTTCCTGATCGTTATGATATAAAGTGAATTAAATTAGTCCTAAAACTGAACCTCGTGGCACTTCATTTTTCTCTGCCTCATCATACCACAGACTGAGTTAACTCACATGTCTCTTTGTCTCTTCTATTAAAATGCATTTTCAAAACCACAGATTCATGCAGCAGACTACCCTGCACAATATTTGCAAAGTTTGTCTGTGATTAGGAAAGGTTTTCATGCAGCATTGCATCAAAACATTCTGAATGAAAATGAAAGCAGAATGATCAAACTGTCACAGGACAAAAAACTGTAAAGCAGTTTTTATCAGTGCAAGTTGCATGAACTTTTGACAGCCATAAATAAATAAATAAATAAATAAATAAATAAATGTTTTATCACTGAAGTGGCACACAATGGTAAAATAACATAGGTCCCTTCTCAAGACCAGAATTTCTATTGCCTCAAAACATCTCATTTTGCTAGCTATTACCTTTCTTATTCTCTCTGCATCAGATATGTCCTCAAGAAAAGCATTCACTGTTGAAAAAGCATACCTTCTAAGTATTTACTCTTCTACGTGGACTCCCCATTTAACTGAGATTAACAGCACCAAGGATATAAAATGTGTCACTGATAGAATGGAAATGGGGCCTCTCACTCTCCACTGCTCTCACAAAAACCAAGTATCTTGGTGAGAATATATTCACAGAATGCACAGAGTGGTTCCAAAATGAGCTTGAAGATGAAGAAAACTGAATAAAACTCACAGGTACAGAAAAGCTAAAACTACACAAAAGCATGCAGAACTACACAGGAAGCAGTTTTCAGCAGTTAAAGGACTCTGCTGCAGCGTATCTGAAATTCTAGGCAGTGACATCTAATCTACCATCTGGTAATGATAGCTTTATGTGTTGAAGATAGAGGTTGACCTGTAGTTATCCATTTCCAGGGTTAACTAGAGGCTGAACCAGACAAACACGCTAGTTAAAGAAATTAAGCTCACTTACACCATAGGTATCATGGAAAAAAAAAAAAAAAAACAAAAAAAAAAACAACCCTACACATACTTATTTAGAAATAGAAACACTTCTGAAAAATCATGAAAATAAGCCTGCCGGAGCTGTAAGGCAATGGAAAACCTAAGCATGAGGCAATGAATTCCTACACCAACAGGGGCCTAAAGGGTCCAACCCTGCACCTATTAATTTCATGCCATTGGCTTCAATAGGGCCGTAACCAAAAATAACGAGTGATACTCCTCATGCAGTTGTTTTTACGCCGTGTTAATACAGTGTTAAGCCAGTTGTTTAAAACTGCTTTGCAGTAATTAAGTAATGGCAGTTACTGTTACATGTGTTTATTAGTAAAAAATAGTAAAGAGCCGTTACTGTTCTGTTCTTTATACGTGGCCTTAGGGACTCTGGCTTTTGTACTCCCCAAAGTGCCCTCTCATTACTGAACTAAACTTGCCAATAAAATACCACAGGGGATAAAGGAGGTTTTTTGTGTGTTTTTTTTCTTCAGTGGGGATAGGAGTTCAGCTGAACCTGAACATCACTAACTTCTTTCTGCGCCGCTCAACATTGCCAGCACACAAGAGGTGTGTGAAGGGATGAGTTCCTACTGTTTTGTTTCTCTGCAAGAATAATAAACAGGGCTGAAGTCAGCAGTAGTGGTTCAAGTGAAAAGTCAGATATCTGAACGCAAAAGGCACTGAGCACTTTTTAAGGCAATACTCATGTAAGTATTACAGATTTCATGACCGAGAGAAAATATGCTGGCTCCCAGTAAGGCCAAGGGAGTTTTGCTGTTAGCTTCTGTGAACTCAGCACTTTACCACTAGTGTTGCTTCTTTTTCACTGCCAAATAGAGACATGAAACAAAAACGATCAGAAAACCCAGATCCACAGAGCAGGCCTGATTTCCCATTGCCACATACTTTAGGTACTCCTTAGCAGGGGCGAGAGAATTGGCAGCATTTAAAAGCTTTGCATTCATTGTTATGACACTTGTTCACCTAACAGGGAAAGTATGGAGAAACTGCCTTTGAGTGGAATGATGACTGTAATGAAGTCTGCATCATAAAAAATAGCTTATGCCCCAGAAAGGATAACCATATAGATTGCTATGAAACATCCAAGGATCTAAAGACCAAGGGACTGCTCTTTTTTTCACTCAAGAAAGGAAGTTTGCTCCTCCTATTTGCTGACTTGTTCCAAATACTAAGCAATAAAAGGCAAAATTCTACCCCAGGAAGGCAGCATTTAATTAAGATAATATAATCAATACAATCATCTTGTGTCAAAGGAATATTCTTTAAACTTTTATTCCACACCTTTGATTTTCATATGCATGTTCTTCATGCACTCTGGTTTTGACTCATTTTGCCATAAAGAGAACTTTAGTAAGTTCTGCATAACAGTCTGGCATCAAGAAGCTGAGTAACACAGTAACAGTTACAAGACAGTAAGATAATTTCTCTAACCAAGATTCGCTTGAACCAATTACTTCTCCAAATACTGACTCCAGTATTTCAAAGACAGTTCTATCATAAATTTTAATTCAAACGCTGCCAAAAAAGTAAATCCTGTGTACATCTGACTTTAAAAATTCAGGATGCTTAAAGAAGTCTTAGAGAGGTCTTAAGGAGGCTTAAAGAAGATTCTTGTTAAACTGTTTTCTTTCTCCTCAACTCCTTATTCAAAGCTTACTTTTAATTATGCATCATTGCCCACACATAAATTCATTTACGTATATTAATTTTTGCTCCACTTAGCAGAGTGGTCACTTAATTAAATGTCTTCAGTTGTTTTAATGAAAAGAAAAAAAGAAAAAAAAAGAAAACACCAGCTTAAACAGAATGTCGGAACACTATACATTTAAACACACTATTTGTTGCCTTTATTTCAGTCCATTTGTAACACTGATACTGGGGCATTTGCGGAACCGATATTAAAAAGTAATATACTTTTCTAAAGCTCCCAGACTGCTTAGCAGATTTTTAAATTGAAATCAAAATTATACAGATTTTTCATTCTGATAATTTTACCAATTCACTAATTCTTTAATCTTTACAGGTCATTGAACAACTCCACATTAATGAGATGTAGTTAAGAACAAATTTTACAGTTTTTCTTTTTTCTCTTCTTTTTTTCTTTTCTTTTTTTTTTTTTTCTTTGAAAAATGTTGCATATCATCTGCAAATTAGAAAGATCTTGTTCCATTTATGGTACATTTATTTAAAATAATCGAATGCATGAGAGCCAGCTGAACACTGTGTGCAATGACGCTTTAAAACAAATTACCATTTATTTATAAGGAAGAAATAGACTTCTAAAAAGCACACAGACGGCATTTCATTATTAATGGTGTTCTCCACGCAAAACTGATTTCTTTCAATAAGACAGAAAAACAGAAAAACAAGAGAAAACTCATAGAAAAAGAAAGCAAATGTGGAAAGAGCCTATGTTGAGGACAAGCAGATTTTGTGTATCAAAAGTTCATAAAACACAGACAAAAAATGACAACACGTGACGAGCACATACATATAAGGAATTTCAGAGGTGATTTCTCTGCAACTGCTAAGAAGCCTCAAACTACACAGTATTGTAGACACTGCGTTTAAAAAGAAGTTACTCAACACAGGCATGTAAAAACTTATTATTTTTCTTCCAGCAAGCATAATGTATTCAGAAACATTTCTAACATCAGATGCCTGAAAGAATCAATATTTCTAAATTATTGTGGACTGTAATTTCATGCTGTGGAAACAGTGAAAGGTAATTACTTTAGCTCAAGTATGTTAAATTACTATTATTCCTTACCAGATACTACGAAATAGAATAGACTATTTGTCTTCCTAAATGGCAGCTTAACCACCTAGGGCTTCCCAAGCAAGGTGCTGTGTGCAGAAGCATGTCTACACCACTCATGAAAGTCAGCACTCCTATCTGGATCATAGCTCTATTGGAACTGGATGAGAAAAATTAACTTGGTGAAGACTAAAGCTACATGTCTTAGCTGAACATCTTGGCCACTGCTCAAGCAGATTCTCTAGAGCCCTTTGGAAAAGAATGCAAAATGCATTTTACTCCTCTGGAAAGCTGTATGAAAAGCTATTATACCATTTCTAAACAGCTATTTAGTTACAGAAGAGCAGCAGAAAGGAGCAAACATATTTTGAGGGGTATGTGTTTTGAGGTAGAATAATTAAGAGCTGCAGTTCCATGAGAATGTAACTTGCTTGCTCATTCCCTTGCACTTTAGCTCCCTCTCTCATATTTTATTAGCAAGAACGTGACCTCTAGCTTCATAGCTCAGTATAAAGAGGTACCACACATTTCTTGCTTAATTTTAACAGAGGTATAAATTGAAACATATGTAGATTTTCTTCTGAGTCAGTTTTTGGAAAGAGTCAGAAAATATTATAGACTCAAAGATATGTGAAATGCTTGGCAGTGATGGAGTGATGGATATTGCACCTGACAATTCCAGAAAAATTCTTAGGATAGAGTGATGACATACATAAATCCTAGCACTACTGATACTAATTAGATTGCTGTTAACAGACAGCAATATCAGTACTTGATAGCAAATTCCTATTGGAAATCGTCAGATCACCAGCCAAAGTATTCATCAGTGATCTTCACTTCAAGAGATATTTTATAAAAACCTCAACCCTTTTCTCACACTGAAAAAGCTACCTGCATGATCCTTGAAGTACCACAACTTGAAGTTTCTCTGTAGCTGCTAGCTATTGTCATTGAGGAGATTTTAATCTTTTTTCCCCTCTAATAAGCTTTCTTACAAAAGTTTTTAGCAAGGAAAACAGGGAAAGTTAAGAGATCCTGGGGCCACACTTTTCCAGCTCTGCAGTCAGTTCCTCTGATGACCAGACACTACAGCCATCCTGATTTCTGAACAGCACTGGGGAGTGACACACATTCAACTTATGTGTTTATATACAGCCTTCCTGCAGTGAAAGGCCACTGAGAAATGGCAGCTTCTCTCATTTGTTCTTTACCACCTAGTTATCAAATGGGGAGAGAACAGGGTCTGACTCCTGCTCAGACCTTGACATATCAACTTCCCACTGCAATAAAAAAATGTTCTAATGCTAGATTTTCAGAAATAAAATAAAAAAATAAAATAAAAAATAATAAAAAATAATAAAAAATAATAAAAAATAAAATAAAATAAAATAAAATAAAATAAAATAAAATAAAATAAAATAAAATAAAATAAAATAAAATAAAATAAAATAAAATAAAATAAAATGTGTTCCTGGGAGAAGGCTTTGGAAAGTTCTCTTTGCTCACTGATACTAAAACCCAGACAACTCAAGGAAGAGGGAGAACATTATTGCTTCTTCCTCCTGCTAGCTCCAACTTGAAGAACACACTCTACCTTGCATATCTACCGTCACAGAGATTATGGTCTCTGAGAGCTTTTGAAAGACCATACACCAGATTTCTTACCATGGCTTACACGACAAAAAAGATACTTCTCCCTTTTTTTGATACTCTCTAATCCAGTACTGGATTTACACCCGTTTCTTCATGCACTGACTAATGTGCTTCAACAAATCACTAAAATTGTTTTGTTCTAGAAACTGTTTTCAGTTGAGTTGTAGCTGAAATAAGTTATAAAAGTTTCTGCCCAAGCAATTTGAACAAAACCAAAATGCATCAGCTTGAATTTGATTATCTTGTGTAGCATTTCTTTTAGAATATGTTTGGCTTGGTATAATGGGTCATAGTTACAACTTGTACAGATATGACAAATTATTATACCTCTAACACCTAAATAATTGAAGTTAAATATTATCAGTAATATTATTAATCCTATGTGCTTAAAGTAATTGGAATCAGTTTACCCATCGGGACAGAACTCTGTGTAAATGTGCACACAGATCAATACCTGGCAGTGCAAATAGTCTTTGCTGTCTTTATGTTCATTCTCACATTCACAGGCCAGCAAATTCAATTTCTTTTGCACCTGGAAATTCAGAACTAGTCTTAAACCATAACTTGTTGGAAATGAACTGTTACCACATATACCCAATTAGGTGATAGACAAGCATTAATCAGCAAACAAATGCAAGCAGTTGTTGAGGAGCAATTGGTAGCTGCGACCCAGTTAAGCCCATTTGTCTGGTTTTGCCAACAAGAGCTAAATTCTGGAGCAACAAGAAAAACAGTTAGCTACAAGGTAAGCAGCCAGGTCAGAAAACAGACTTTTGAGTCTCATAACACAAACATTGAAAAGAGATGTGCATCATCATGCATGAAAGGAAGGAAATTAAGTGATTCTGCATGCTTTTGCATAAGGCCAGGGATCAGAATTTGGGCAAGACTAATCAAGGTCAAAGAATTCAGACAATGAGCAGAGTTAAGGTAGGAACCAGGAGCAGCTGATGCATCCAGAAAGAGAATGCTGTAGTGACTGTAGCACCTAATAGTCTGTATGAATGTCAAATAAGTTCTTAAAAGTTACCCAAGAAGGTAAACATTAAAATTGTAATGTATATACCTATAATAAATAGTGCATATACCTATTCACTTATATACACACACACCACTTTTCAGGTAAACTGATGGCATACTCTTTCTGTGATAGGAGAATCATGCTACTGTGTCAGATTCTCTAATATCCAAAGCACTTTCACATATTGATCTTTCTTTATTCCCTACAGATATTAGTTATTGCAGTATTTTGGGCCAACTGAAAAATAAGTTTCCACTCATTTGCCATTGAAAGTCTATACTTCACTTTCTAAGACACACTAGTGGCTTTCTTTCCTGTAAGGAAAAGCATTAACAATCTTCCATGTCCCTTTGGTGAAATCTGTGTGTGCTTCTGCTTCACTTCTCAATCCAACATAACATGTACATCTGTCTTGTTCTAGCAGTTAGTAGCCTTAGCAAACAGGAAAAAAAAATGAGAATTAGAAATGATGCTCGGTTTTAAAATAAGTTTAAGACTTGAATAAAAATCTTTCTTCTTCAAAGATCAGAAGAAATCCTTTTAAAATCACTCTTGACAGACCACAGAGGATGGGATCTAGGCATTTTTTAAAGAAGAGGTTGTAGATGCCAACTTCATTTCTCAAGAGGCTAACAAGGCATATAAACTCAAGTGGAACAAGATGCCTTCACTGTTCCAACAAGCCTATTATCATGAGAGTGGTGAATGTTACGTGTTCAATGTTCTATGTGAACGAATGAACAGTAAAAGCTTTCAAAATGAAGTCAGCTGTGAATGCATACTGGTTTTATTGGACATAAGATGTAAGCTCCCATGAAAGTTGGCCTTCTAAGAAGTTACAGAAGAATATTTTAAAAATGAAGACATAGCGGATATAAAATTCCTAAATTGTTACGGTGAAATCAAAGATGAATATTTTACAAACTTTTTTTTTTTTTTTTCTATAAGCTTAGTTGTACTAATCTGATGCTTATGAACAATGTCCTAACGGTCCTGATTCTAATTATATTATCTTCAGTTTCAAGGTGCTTGGTATTTTTTGGAGAACAGGTTATGAATTCAGCATTAATTACAAAAGTAATAAAAAGAGAAAATTGCAGGTTTGGTAGTTGGAGAGAAAAGCTGCCAAACAGATTAATTCCCATAATATATTCCAGTTGAATTAATCCATTTTTTCCTCACTGGCTATGCCAAAACAAACTAGATTTTGTGTTGTGACAAAGTAGGCACACAGAGCAATAATCTGTAGATTTAGCTCTCAATTCTTCAGTTCCTTGCTCTCACATTGATAGGCCCTCTGTTCTGCACTGGTGAGACCTCACCTGGAGCACTGTGTCCAGATGCAGAGTCCTCAGTACAGGAGACACATAGACCAGCTGGAGTGCATGCAGAGGAGAACCAAAGAAATGATCCAAGAGATGGAACACCTCTCCTAAGAAGACAGGCTTAGAGCTGGGGCTGCTCAGCCTGGAGAAGAGAAGGCTGTTGGGAGACGTGAGAGTGGCTACAGGAAAGAAGGGAACAGACGTTTTGGCACAGTCTGCATTGACAGAACAAGCAGAAAGGGTTTCAAGCTTAAAGAGAGTAGATTTAGATTAGATAAAGGTAAAAAATCTTTTTCAGGGAGGTTGGTGAGGCACTGAAACAGGTTGCCCAGGGATGTCCTCGTCTCTGGGGACTTTCAAGGTGAGGCTGGACTGGGCCCTGGGCAACCTGATCTAACTGTGCATGTCCTTGTTCATTGCCAGGGAGTAGGAATAGATGACCTTTAAAGGTCCTTTCCAACTCCAAAGATTCTATGATGAAAAGCATCTCAAGCAGTTCATCCACACAAATTGGGTAATGGTGATGACTGTGTTAAAAAATGGTGTTTTTAGTTGAGAATTTTCTCTATCAAATAGTATCATTGTGTTCTTTTTATCGGTTGTAGTTTCCATGGAAATAAGCAGGAGGCATTACTTTCGGAGTGACCTACACATTTTCCTCACCAAGAATAAATAATGCAGTTCTTTCTGAAGCAAAACATTCACTCAAGTTTTCCTTCCTTAGTTATACTGGCAGCCTAGAGTACATGGAAATATGCCAGAGTCAAAGCGGACTGTAATAAAGTCAATGGCATTTTATCAGATATGTAGCTAGGGGCAGAATTTAATCCAACATGTAAATTTTGAATAGAATTCTTTAAGAAAAGGCTTTAGAGAAATAAAACAAAAACAGTTTATTTTCCTTGATAATACCCAATCCACGCAGTACAAATCACAGGAGATTAATAAATGATCTTTACTGGAAACTCTGAAAATCATTGCAAAAGAAAACATTTATACAACTTTATTAAGGCTTCTGAAGTATGGTTGATATGCTCAAGTCCAAAAGGACTATAAAGTATCAGGATATTACATAGAGTAATGCCGATAGTACTTACTCTATTTACATTGAATGCAGTTTCATACACTTTTTGCATATGGGAAAGGTTAATTCTATAATGAAAAATGTTTTGATTCTACACTAGTGAATTTCTTATAGAAACACAAAAGATTACTTGGATTAATAATAAGGGTAATAAAAATACTTCCCACTTTATAATAGAAAGATAAACATATGTATTTGTAATGGGAAAAAAAGTGTTTTGTGGAAAAAAATATAAAATTCAGATCTTGGCAAATACACCTAGAGCAAGTAAAGGTAGCTCTGAATGCTCGGACAAAACTCATTTTAATCCCTGTATTTGTTTATAGTACAAGAATTTTACTTAGGTCACTTTAAGTTTGCCACTGAAGATAGTTAAATGTACTTAATGATTATAGAAGGGGTACAGTTAGATTTTCATCAAAATGTGACACATCTCAGGGCAGCTTTTCATCAAATTTGAGCCACGTTTATTAAGTTCATGAATGTTTCAGTAAAGCTGGGTCCAGTCTAGAATGATCCCCAGCAGATTTATGGAAGTGTATTAAAAAAAAAAAAAAAAAAAAAAAAAAAATAAAAGCAACAACAACACTATCTTGATATCTTTAGAAAGTTAAAAAAAAAAGAATTAATGTGTCTTCAGTATAATAAATCAATGGAATAAATCAATGGAATTTACTACCATGGAATAATTTTGTGCCTTCTCTCTATCCTACCTTGAAAAGAACATAAAGAAGAGGAAAGCTGAGAGGTTTCAGAACTAGGCACTCAGGGCAATCACAGAAATACATCCACAGAAGGAGAACTTGAAACACTTGGAATATTTTGTTGCAGAGGAAACAAGAGAAAAGAGGGATAAGAACACTGCACACATGATACAAGGGAATTCAGATGTTCCCATGTTTCCTAATATTATATAAGAATAAGGAAACTTCCAGTGAAACTGGAAAAAATAAAATAAAAAAATCTCTTCTTTTAGTGATAAAGACATTGCTTGCTTTTTTTGTTTGTTTCTATGCTTCTTTTGTTTTTAAACAAAAATTATAATTGATATGTAAAACTTATTTTATGGCAATAAAACAAAATAAAACAAACAAACCCTAGTTGGGCAGGGAAAATGCAGCAATTACTTAAAAAAAGAAAACAAAAACAAAAAAACAAAGCAAATCAAAAAGAGCCCCTGATACTATAAAACTTAAGGCTTAGCACAAAAACTTACAAGCTAAAAATGTTAACCTAATTCAAAGAAGAAAATCCCCTCATGCAAATGTTGTTCTTCATATGAATACAATTACTATATCAGTGCGTTTGATTTCACTCCCACTCTTTTTTTTCCCCATTGCATTAGTCTTAATTGCCAAAAGACTGCTCTGAGCACCATCATCCAAAACAATTCTGTGTGCTCTTCAATGAATGCACTTCTAGTTTGCAGAATTGGAAAAGGCTATTTATTCATGGCTACTAGAAGTTTCTCCGAGCTTTTGAGTTATCAACAACAAAGATGATACAGCCACTAAACCAAATAATTTACATCATTATAGCAACAGCCAATCTTTACCATTGCATACTACTAAACCAGCCTGAATACCATTTAGGAGCTTCACTAAAATATTTGTATAAATTATTACCAAGAACATCTCTAGGTACTTAAGGGTCTCAAGTAGCTGAGATGCAAGAAATACTGTTTGACCAATAGTCAAGAGAGGGCAACTGACACTAACCAGGGTATCTGTAATTCTGAATCAGCCATAACACTTCTGACAGAAACCTGGGGAAATGCAAGCAGGGACCACGGAAAAAAAATAGGAGAGCCATAGGGAACATGAAAGAGAACCAAGGATATGTTTGCTGGAGATATGAAAAGGGGGCACAAACTACATGGGAGAATGCCAAAATAGTATGGATTGACCTCAAGAAGCCAGAGGAAATCACAATTCACTGTTTCTATGCTTACAGAAATATTTACTACTTTTTCACCATCTTCCAACTTACCACAGACCATACTCAGAAAGAATTAGGTAAGGATAAACTGCTTTCAAAAAACATGGGAGTATACATTTTCTTACACACATAGCTCAAAGCATGAAAAATAATAAAAGCTTTTGCTATTCAGAGAGTCAGATTAAATTGCTTTTCTTCTCAGATTCTAATTCACACACACACTGACTACAACACACTGTCAGTTGGGTAAGGAGAATGGGGGTGTTAAGTGCAACATTTTTAATTTCACTTCACACGGTAAAGGTTTTAAAGCATGCAAACCTTTCCATTGCCTTCAATGGTCTTGCAGTGTTAAACTCCTAATACAGCTTAAGTATAAAGGTTAAAGTATTCACACTCACCAAGAACGTCCTTGGAACAGGCTTCCTGCATAACATTTGTCCAATGCCATATGGCTTCATGCCCGCAGTAGTCTTTCACATTACCTTAGACCACGGTTGTAACAGATATTGTGTCCAGGTATGCAATGTCCCGAAATCATTTTCATTCCTCCAAAAGTAGCAGGGGGCTGATGCTCTGAGCTGCAAAAAGATCAGGGAAATATTTGACACATTTCTTTTTCAGTATCCTATAAGCAATGTAGGTGAAAGGAGATGCACATAATC
Organism: Excalfactoria chinensis; assembly: GCF_039878825.1. Taxonomy (NCBI): domain Eukaryota; kingdom Metazoa; phylum Chordata; class Aves; order Galliformes; family Phasianidae; genus Excalfactoria; species Excalfactoria chinensis. The sequence goes on along the minus strand of NC_092829.1, from coordinate 39,120,741 downwards.
CTAGAAGATACAGTCAGTGTAGACATCAGCTTTCTGCACCCATTGCCTCTGCACAGCAGAAAGGAAACTTGGCTCACAGCTTTCTATCAGGATGAATCTGAAGAAAGCAAAGGGACCTAGCAGCTCTTCCTACAGGCTAGAATGGAAACAGCTAGTCCAGCCAATGACCTTTTGCTAGCTTTACCAGTTCACATCCATACATGCAGATATACTAAGGCACTTGACCAAGGCCACTGACTTTGACATCTGGGCTTTGGCTTTGAAGTCCCTTCTTCTCTATCTGGTGTAGACTGCAGTAGCCTGTACTGCTGCAGGCTCTGAAAAGCCTCTCCTTTCAAGCACTCCTGGTTAGCTTGGACAAGCACAGCTGCAGTTGCTACACAGCTGATGAGTCAACTCATGCAGATAACTAGGAGCTAGCAGAAGCATAGCCATGGCACAGGTTAAAACATACTAAAAAACTGAGCTCCACATGTGATGCGTGAAGCAAGTAACCCACCCAGCCTCACATCTTGCAGGAGTAGGGGGAAGAATTTGCAAGATCTCTTTGGAAAAATAAATAAATAAATAAATAAATAAAACACAACTGCTTCTGTGATCAGCTTCAGTAGATAAAGCTATTGTCACAAGAAGAAAAAGAAAACCTAGAAAGTTACTTCCCTTCAAAATATTAAAATTAGATGAATCTTGACGTTTCTAGGTGAGAGACCAAAGTCTAGCTCCAGGTAATAGCATATATGCTATGTGTGTCACTTACGAAATATATACAACAACCAAGACACATTAGTTAAGAGAGGCCCATTAGTCATCTGTGTGTTTACAACACACGTCCTGCTGCTTGAACATAGTTTCTCTGGCTTGATGAAGTATATACAGAATACCGTTGTGATTTTTCTATAAAACACTGGCTAGTATCAAGAAAACGTAAATACTGTTTAGTGCTAGGAGATCCAGAATCACGGAGTACTGGTGTAGCTGAATTGTTTGAAAAGACATATGGCATCCCAAGTGTAACAGATAGTTGAATCTCAAGTGGGAACCATTGTTCATTCATCTGGACCAAGTGACATTCTTTATGCAAGAATAATTCCTGATTAAAGGGTGAGTTTTAATGGAAACTAATTAGGCAACCTCTTTAGCCTGGGCATAATGATCAAATGAGCTGTCACACAGTACCTGATACAATGATCTCACTTGGTACAAGATTTTATTCCTTAGCAATTACACTCCCACGTTGCACTGCATGTGTTTATTGCCTGGAGCACACATGTCAAATTAAAGAGCAGCTTATGCACCTGATATTTAATTATTGCCTAGCACTACAGACAACCGGGAAATGTCAAAGCGAGCAGTCCTGCAATGGAGCAACTAAAACTGATATCTTCTTTGGCAAAGAAAAAAAAAAAAATAGAGATAAAATATGTATGGATGATTCAGTTGTCTTACAATTCACAGTTACAAAAAAAATGGCCTCCCAAACCTTAAATAATTTACCGCCATGCTCAACACAGAGAATTCTGTCAAAGCAGAAAAGTACATGTAACAGGCTCAGCAGCTCACAGGATTATTTGTATTAGACGCATCTTCACATGCTTAAAGCGTTTACAACAAAATGGTTGAGCTATTTTATACCAACTTGAAATCATTTATTTATTCAGGTATGGACTAATACACAGGTGTTAACAGGAACATTCATTTCTACAGCTCTGTTATCCCGCAGTTAACTTAAAATCATCCTCAGCTTACTGGAAATTTTCTTAAATTCCTTCATAGTCAAATCACCTCCTTAATCCTAGTTGTAATGAGGCTGAAATGAAAAGCCAGCAATGCTAAAAGAGATGTAAGCAAAATGTTTCCAGCAAATTGAGACATGCTAATCAAAAAAGAAAGTTTTATGGCTGTGACAGAGGTGCTGACAGTAAGGTGAGGAAAAATCCATACTGCCCCAAGTTTTGATAGCAATTTTTAATAAAGAAAAAATGTGCACAATACAAAAGAGTTTCTTTTAGTCATTGATCTGTAATGGAACACCCAAATAGAGATCCAATGGTATCCTGTGGCTAGGAAAAGTTGTGTATCTTGGACCATTCTACTCCAAATAAAGGAATCTAATTACCCGTAATCTTAATTGCACAGTCTAATACTAAAAAGGCTTAATAAGAGTGCTTTTGTATTTACAAAACTGCACAGCTTGTGAAAGAACCCTCAAAACATTTGGCAGGAATCCCAGCCGAGGTATGACTGACTGGAACCTCTAATGACTACAACATGTAAACAAGTGTTTTGTTTCGACTGATAATCATTAACTTCCAGTGTCAGACTTATCCCACAAGGTTTTGTTCACTGCTTCACCAGACTGCTCTACAAAGGCATCTGGTGCTAAGGGAAAGGGAGGAAAAAAAATTGCAGAGTGCTATACAGTGTTGTCACTCTTAAACTAAAGTGGCAGTAGGCAAATGAAAGGGTCATGAGGTAAATGCTTCTAACAAGGAGCAAGCTGCTGTGATAATTCCCACCATTCTTTGATGGTCCCTCTTACTGTGTGACTTAGTGACATAATGTGCTAGACCCCTCCTGGTTATTTTATTTTATTTTTTAATGAAGAAAGGTAATTTGAAACTGAGCCTCCCTAAGTTGTATCACGCCTTGGTAGCTTTCAATATTAAGCATGCAGAAAAAAGAAAATTTGGTTTCCCTAAGTTCCACAGGAACAATATGCTTTTAAGTGCTGCATTAAAAAATAAAAGCAGAACAGCAGTGGCACACAGTTCTGCAAGGACAAATGCGGAATCCTAGCAGAAGGGAGGAAATTACACAAACTGCATTAAAAAGGCGCTCAACAACAGTCATTTTCAGAGTGAATTTGAAATGGCCAGATGCTCAGGTAGGGTAACTCTGCTATAATGCAGACAACATGAAGAAACCATTGCAGCTTTCTGGTCACTCACTTACTTTAATACTGAAGAAATTATTGATCAAATCATTTTATGTGGATGCACTGGAGAAGTTGAAAATTATTTTCATCGTGTAAAAGAACTTGGTAAAAGAGCTGCAGTCTGTACATAACTGGATAGCCCATATTTACATTCTCAACATTTTCTCAGCTTGAGAAGTGCAAATACATCGTGTAATTTTAGATCATGCAATCATAGACATCCAGTGTTTTGAGTGCTTAGTAAAACAGCAGAAGGAGCTTAGAGATCTGCAGATCAGTACACTTCGGTGGCTACTGGTAAGTAAAAGGTCATTTGTAAACTCCATTTAACCACTGATACCACTCTAGATTTAGTTTCAAAGGTTTCCACTTATTTCACGGCCCTGTAGTATCTTGCCTATGTAACAAGCATCTTCTGATCAGTGTTAGCAGAGCACTGCGAAGCGCACTGTGCAGGGCTCTTATGATTGCACGAAGGAATTTATGTATGCAGCTCTCAAACAGCTTTGATATATAACCCTGCAGAATCAGGTAGGAGCTGGGAATCAGCCCGGTTAAATTTATTTAAAAAACACTTGGCAAAGCAAGTTTGCAATTGTTTAATTTTCTTTATAACTGCTGCCTCACAAGATAATGAGCCCTCATAACAGTGTTTTATATAAAAGCACATTACGCCTTTACACAGCACACATAAATGGCCGGTGATTATTAACAATGTTAAAATGTCAGTAGAACCAAGCCAGCATAACAGCATGCATTTAGCTGCCATAAAAGCTGTAAATGACTGTTACATTGTTTTAAAGGAAGCATCTTTAAAAAGCACTTACAAATAGAGGAAACGAAATATTTGCTATGAGGAATAGAGATTTAGATGAAATGTCAATCAGATTTGTCTTTGCAAAAAGCACCAGTCACAAGAATCAGCTCAGCTCATCGCCGCTGCTATTAGTTTGGAGTTTGAGGATTAACAACAAAATGCTTCATAAATATTTTTTGGTTTCGCCTTTGACTTGTTTCCTTTTTCTTGCCATCCCTGGATTTCAGTGTTTTGGAATGCTTTAAGAAAATATTCTTAAAGTAAAACTTCAGAGAGCCCAAATATACACATTTGCCACTGATTTATGATCTGAAAAATGTCCAGCATTTAAATGAAAGTCTAGGAAAGAGTAAAAGGTCTAGACAGGGTAATCGCTGTATAAATTATTACAAATATTTTAGAGGCTTTTAGCCTCAAAACGTCATTCACGGCATCATTTTTGACACAATGGGTCTTACTTCCACTCACCGAGGGGAAATTAACACGGTAAGAATTGTGAATTGTAAAGAATTCATGTTTGGCTGTCTTTGGTTATTTGCACCAATCCTCCAAAGCTATTCTTATGGTTTTGAAATTATCCAACTCATTCATTAGATTATTTTAAAATCAATTATATTTTTAAACTAAAAAATAAGTTTTATTTATTTTATTTTATTTTTAAAGCTACAAGCATTGGGGAACATAGAAGAATGGTGTCGTGTAAAATACTAAACTGAATTTTTCAGAAGAAACTGTTTTGCTCCGAGAAGCTCACAAGATATACAAATCCGTGTAAGTTAAACAAATCATTTTTAATTTTAGCTTATTTAGTTGCAAGGCCACACGCTGCATTTCATTTCATACATTAACTAAAGGTGTTCAAGACCAAATGAGCTTTGAATGTTAATTTCCCCCCCTAAAGATATGGTTTTATAAACTGAAACCTCCAACCCCTTTATTAAAAATGGATGCATAAAGAAATGCAAAATCAAACATTTTGCAGACTGTTGACATAATTAGTTGCCAATGATTTTTTTTTAAAGACTTCTTTTTACTCCCAACTATTATAATTTCACTTTACACACAGTAGACTGTTCAAACACAGCACTCAATAAATATCATATCTTCTTAATTTTAACCACAGTCCTATATTTTCCACTTATTGTTCTTACCAAACAAATATTTTAGAAACTGAGTGAGCTCAAACCATAAATTGGTACATCCATATTATTAATATAATATAGATTTTGCACCGGATAGGTTGGAAACATTCAAAACATTAGGCTAAAAAATTAATATTTCATTACTCTCATTTACTTAATTGCTAACTGATTTCATCTGGTAAAAGTTTCCCTTAACCGTTAGAAGAGATATTGTTTTTCAAAAGCTGGAAATCCATCACCTGTCTTCTGTCAGCTTTAACATTACACAGGTTTGTAATTAATACACAAGTAACAAAAGCTTCTGCATTAGCAGAGATGTTAAAAGAGCAATTGAGCCACGTTAGTGCAATGTGATCAAAAACAAGGCATCAGTATCCTTATGGCAAAAACATATTTCAGGTCAAACTTTACACACATCTATACACAAATTTATACATATGTATGTGTACATGCGCGTATACACACACACACACACACAAAAGGCACATGTCAGACAGACCCTTCTTTTACGGCATATATAAAAAAGCATCAGATTAACTCATTGCACTGACTGCTTGGTTTATTTGCAATGAGATTTAAAAGCTCACTTGATTTTTGATATGTACAAAAAGAAACCATTGTCTCATGCTGTATATACTGATTGCCTGGCACCACCCAATGGCAACCATTAGAAATGCAGATGGCTCCTGGTGCACTAAGAAAAATTATCAACACTTAAACACAGAAAGGAAAATAACCAGCGGGTGTTTGGTCAAGAATAATAAACAGGTATTCTCTGACAAACTATATGAAGTTGGCTCAACAAGTATGACATGTGCAAAATGTCCTGTGCTGTCCAAAATCCATAGCAAATCAACGTAGCTTGTTAGTGAATACTGTGTTTATTCATTTTATAGAACAGCATTAAATGACCACATTTCTTAAGAAAAGCTTCCAACCAGAAGGATTGTTAAGCTTTTTGTGAGCAGAACTTCACTTACAGCGTATAACTAGAGAGTAGAGGACAAAATCAATTCAATTCCCGAAAGTAAGGAAAGACAAATAACTGGATTCAAAGCAAGAGGGAAAGAAAAGCCTTTACTGATTTCTTAGCCACTGTAAATGTTATTCAAACCTTATTTGGTCCATGACACATGCTATGGATAATTTAAATAAACACATACACTCCTCAAATTCCAGTTCCTCTGTTCCTCAATCAGAAATTATGATCCGCAGGGACAAGAAAGTTGGCCACTCCCAAAAAATAAGCAAAGACTGGAGATTAAGTTGTGACTATTTTGTTCGACAAGAGCCATTTTGTATCAGAGCCCTCTCCAATCTCAGCCTGACTACAAATTAAAATTAAAGCATGCAGAATCACCACAAAATGAACAGTGAATGTTGGGAAGCCTGAAGTACTTACTGAAGAATCCTTGGAAACAACTTAGTTTCTTCTCTGAAAAGCTGATGAAAAGCAAGTTGGTATTGCAACCTATTTTTCATCACTATTCAACTCTAAACTGTCTTACACTTTGGCACACTGTCTCCTCTTTGTTGCTTTCCTTGTGAAGGCTGATCATCTTTATCAAGTGCCATAATCATTTCTTGCTATTCAGTGAAAACAGCACTAGAAAGGAAACAGAATTTGAATTGGCCTTTTTTTCTGTTGTTGTTCTTCAAGTGTGCACAAAAGCAATTTATAAAAGGATGGATGGGTGAGGCATATTCTTTATTTCACAGATTGCTTACTACAGGCTTTGTACGGAACCAAATAACGTGCTGAATATAAAAAAAAAATAAGGGCCTTATTGATTGCAAGTGGTACAAACATCCCACCAACTGCATTTCTCAGAAACATGGAAGGAACAGTGCTTTCATAGGAACGATTTGGTCTTAAAGGCCATCAAATAAATACTCCGAGCAACTTCACTTCATTGCAGATAAGCAGCATCTTTCCAGTGTACAATAATGCTCCGAAAGTAACGCCTCCCATTTTATTACACTAGCCCACTCTGTCAGAGGCAGATGTTGGTGGGATGGCAGCCAAGGTTGAACCTTCCCACCAATATTCTGTTACATTTTGTTGTTGTACAACAGATGGCAACAGAGCAGTAGTCTGACAAAATGGTGCTTATATGGTAGGGCGTATGAAGAAAAGGTGTGTCACTGAATTCCTCCAAGAAGAAAAAACTGCATACATTGACATTCATAACACTTACTGAATATTTATGGAGACTAAACAGTGGATGTTAGCACAATAATGTGGTGAGTGGTGCCTTTCAGCAGTGGCAAGATCAATGCAAAAGTCAAGCCATGTTGCGGATGGCCTTGCACAGCCATCACGCTATGAAATGAGGAGCATCTAAATCAGCTTACCTCACAAAATGGCAGATTATTGTAAGGGAACTGTGTACAAAGCTGTATTCAGAATGCATTGAGGCTGATATAAAGGTGGCAACACTAGAGCAGCACAAACTTTGCATCAGGTGGGTCCCATGAACACTCACGTAGGAACAGGAAGAACACTGTATGCAAGTGTGTTGAGACCTATTAAACCATTATGAGTTTGAAGGTGACATTTCCTGGATTGTATCATTACTGGTGATGTGGTGTCATCCCTACAAGCTGGTACCAAAAACAAATCTGTAGCAACATACGAATTCACACTGAATTAAAAAGTGCAAGACACAGACCACTGCAGGTAAAGTGATGCGCACCATCTTTTAGAATGGGAAAGTGGTGATCCTTCTAGATTTCCTGGAAACTGAACAAACTAACAACTGTGACCACTACACCACAATGCTGAACTAGCTGAAGGCTCAAACTTGCAGAGTTAGGACAGAAGATGACAAGGTCTCCTTTGCAATACACTAACATTGGGTCCCATAGCAGTTTGAAGACCATGGAGGAGCACACTGTCAATGCCTTACACACTGTTGGACTGCCTTACAACACTCGCCATATAGTCCAGATTTGGTGCTTTCTGACTCATCTGTTTAAACTGATGATCTTTCAAACAGAGTTATTGAGTTCTTTTTATCTGTTGCATTTACCATGAAAATAAACAGAAGATATTACTTTTTTAGTTCCCAGAAGCCCATGGGAATAATGAATCAATTGTGTTTAATATTGGATGTTCTTAGGAAAGAAAAAAAAAAAAAAAAAAAAAAAAAAAAAAAAAGATGAATGAAAGCATAAATGCATAGTACACATTTTCTGTGCTAATTATTAACTGTCACTTATGACAAATCCAGCAAACTTCAGGTTTCAGAATCAACAGCCAAATTTCAGACAGATTGCCCTGAACATCTGATGGTTCAGAAAGGAAATATTTACACTTTTTTTTTTTTTTCTCTCCAGTAATTCAACACCAAAAACAAAATCACAAATTCAGAAGAACAGCTCCATATAAGGAATGGGATTCTGCATCAGATTTTACAACGCAGGACACCTGCAGTCATGAGAGTAGCACTTTCATTTCTGTAAAAGCTTCCATAGGAGAGATTCAAAATCCTTCAACAAATTAAGGCATGCAAAACACTCCAGAGGTGAGGAGATATCACTGCATGCACTTTATAAATAGGATGAAGGTACATAGGGATTTCTTAATTCTTCCTGGATCAGGTGACAAGTCTGAAGCATCTTGTGTCTTACACTAAGAAGTCCTTCCTCCCTTTATTCTCCAGGCAATAGGCATGCTAATGACTATGATTTTAGCTCTGAAGGAATTCTTTATGAGAAATTCTATGGTTTCAGAAGAAAATTAACAGTAAAGCTTGCAACAATAAGTAGTAGAATTTATGTTGCTCTCACAAGGGTAAGCTGCTGAGGACAACACACAAAAATCCACCATATAGAAACAGCTTGAGTAGTCTAAATAGGTCCCAGTTAAAATTGTTAATGAAGCCACAGAGTGAATGCAAATCTACAAGTCCCAGAGCTGGTGTAGTACCATGTATTTTCTAAGTAACGGTGCCTAAGAAGTCCCCTAGCAGCACACCACAATCCCTGCTAAAGAACTGAGTACTCTTGTAGCACATTAGTGGTCTACGCAGCAGTATTCAGTCAGCTTCTTTAATCTGAGGAGTGCCTTTTTTACTTTGTGAGGAATCTAACTCTACTGGGGGGGATCTGAACTGGGGGCCTTTGGATCCAGAAACAGCAACATTACTAACGCAAGCGAAGGCAAATCTCCAGTACCTTTTAGCTGGAATCTTAAGAGGCTCATAAAAGCAGTGACTCTCTCCCTTGCAGAGATCCAAGTTATAAAGGGTAAAACATTCAGCAGGGTTTAAAAGAAACCAATGGAAAAATAAAAAATAAAAATAAAAGCCAGGAAAAGGGGATGCTAAATTATGGAGAAACAGTAGCATGTATGTTGTATCCATTCCAGTTCAGAGTTCACAAGGAATTAAACCCTGGCAGAGCCTGAATGCTTTAAGCTACCTCTGGGCCAAATTCTCCCATCCTTAATGTTTCCTTATGAACTAGCAAAACTGCCAGTAACCCCACAGATCTTTTTTCCCTACATCGAATGAGATCTGAAGTACTAAAATGAGAGGGAGACCAACAGAAACATTCTGTATCACAGACAGAGGTTTCTCAGTGTAACACTTCCCCCTTAGAGAATCAGGAAAATTGGATACATCAGAGAGAACAAGCTAAGCAAAGAACAAATATTTCCCATGAAAGCTAGAGGCAATTGATGACTTATTTTCCTGCTTGGTAGTGGGACAACTTGCCTGCTGCTTGGAAGACTTGGAGCCCTTTTAAACATCTTCCTCTGGAAATAGCTGCCCCCACTCTGCCAGCTCTGTGTCCTCTTGCTCTGCAGTTCCAGGTGAGATCACCAGCTCTGAACTCCAGCACACTGGGCTGACGGGAAAGCCGAAAGGCTTTCCTGGGGTTTCTGGCTCACGACCTCTAACTTTTTGGGATGATGCCAAAGTACAGCTCTTTCTGTGCTTGTTGGCTCAGCAGTCCTCACAGACTGAACTAAAGCACAGGTCTCTAAAGGACAATTATTCATTAATGCAGTGAGCATACAGCCTTATAACAACTAGGGCAAATAAAGCACTTTGGGGTCAGATTCTGCTTTTGGATAAACACGAAGCAAATATCTAAATGACACGCACTCTGTTATTTTTGAGTTATGCATCCAAAAGCACATGCTTATACAGAAAAGGAAACCTATCCCCTTCATTCAACATAACACAGCAAGTATTGCTCAATTGTGCTCTATTGCATTTGTTACACAAAAGGGGAGAAATATTCACTACACTGTACAGCTCTCCAAGAGGCACTGTGGTTCAGAGAACTGAGTTCATAGACTGACTGACAGCAGGATGGCTCCTCACAACCCTCTGGAAAAGTTGTGGGATTAAATTGGGAGCACTTGGATCCAAAATTTATGTAGCAATATAAAAATTTAACTCCAGCCAGGATGCACAACCTTTGCCAAAGCTTGACTGGCGTTAGGCGATTTTGGCAACGCTGCTTACAAAGATTACAGTGGAAACCTGGCTGACTGGAAATCAAGTGTAAAAAAAATTGCATGAACCAGAATTTACCTTCAAGCTGGTGTGCAGCAGAAGGGGTGAACCAGGTAGCTGTTATTCTAAATGCCATGAGGTGTGTTTAAAAGCAGTTATAAAGCATTGCAAGAAGAAAATCCTGATACAGAAGATGCCACAAAACCTCACCTGACAGCTTATTCTAAGAAGCAACACCAAAGTAATGAGAAAAGCCAATGAGCATGGGGAAAAAAAGAATTAAATATGTAGCGCAGGGGGTTCTGTCATCTCAGCTAATTTCTGTGTTCGTTATTCATTAAGTCTTTTGTCTGTATCTACTGATAAAAAGCTTTAATCTCTACACTTCAATTCCAAATCTCTATGAATGACAATTTAAGGCATTTTATTTACCCTGTATTTTTAAAAATGTGGTAATTAAAATAATCTGTTTTACACTTATTAAAAATAAATTATTGCATATTTTAATGTTTTTCCTCCCTGCAACTTTTTCTTAATTAGTTATTTAAACTGCGTTGAAAATCCCAAGCCAATACATTTCAATATTCATTTTTCTATTTCAATTTTCAAACAAGAAGAAAAGTTCCCCTCTTTAAGCTGAAAATTCAATTAAAAAAGCAGATTAAATACTCATTGGTGTTATTTTACATCGTTCACAGAGGGCTTTTTTTTTTTTTTTTCCATCAATATTTATTAATGACGACAATCTTGCATGTACCCATTATCTTACATTTATTAGCATCTTTCATCTGAAAGGATCTTGAAGAGCTCTAAAAAAAGGACACTTTTGTAACTAAGATGAGGGACCAATTCACCATCCAAAGCCAAACCTCCCTGGAACAGAAATCCTTCAGCTGTGTAGAAGCCCATAGCAATGCTATCAAAAGCAAAAGAGAGAGCCTTACATAACCTCAGCAGGATTTAGAACAACGCAGCCCCACACCCTCTTGTTCCCATTGGAAAAAAAATCTCTGATTATTTATATAATTATTTACGCTGACCTTTACAATACCAGGCTTTGTAACATTTAATAAAGAATTAATAAGCAGCATATTCCCAATCTAAAAGCAGCTATGTGTAATTTACATAAATTAGCAGCAGGTACTTTCTGTTGCATTGCTTGTTTAAGCTCTGAAGATCGCTGTCACAGAGCCAACTATTGTGCACCTCAGTACTTCCAAAGAATTACCAGTAGTACTACCAAAGACAGACTGCCATACCAAGCAAGATACTCAGTAAACGTAAACAGATTTCAGTAGTATGCTATGGTCCCAGAGCAACGGTACAGAAGAAGCATCCACTCCAGCAATGTTCTTGGAACCCAGATGGCTGGAACAGAAGATATTAGAAGTCTACTCCAAGCTCAAAGATTTTATGAAACTTACAAGATCAGATGCAGAAAGACAAAGCAATCTGCACTGGTGCCTGTCAGACCATAAGCGCAACTGGGAAAACCCCTGTAGGCCAAAATATTCAATTGAAAACATTGTAAAGCTTCCATGAAGTTAGTTGGGATTTTCCAGTTGGCTAGATTTTTAAGATGTTTTTGTAAACCAAGTATAGACAAATGCAACAATGATTTTATCTGTTGTTAAATGTTTCCATAATAAACACTGTCTTGTTTTTTCATCCTGAAAGATTCTACATACAACAGTCCTGTGCGTATATACATATGCATACACACTAAAACAAATTCCACGTCAAGCTAACCTCCTACATTTCTATCACTTCCCATCTGGACCTGCAGAGTCCTGGGAAGCACTGAATGATATCTGATGGGAGTCACATAAGACAGCAACGGGAAAAGCACATCTACACACCTGTGTATTCCTTGTTAGGAGCAAAGATGTCTATAGTCTAATCTCACACACAATAATTACTGCCCCCTAGCATGTCATTTTTAACTAATCATGGCAGCACTGCACTCAGCTTCTGTGCACACAGCATAGATCATTCCTGATTTCAAGGGCTAAAGGCAAAAGGGCATAGCAGAAGAGACCTGCTTAGGTGATGCCAAAATACAAATGCAGTACTTACAGATAATTAGCCCAAACTATATGCTGTTCTAAATTGAGACAAAAGAGGAAATAAAAGATTATAACTTCACTGTCCAATAACCAACAAGTTTTCCCATTCCTCAGCCTTACGTCCTTCAAAAAATGCATCAAATACTTCTTCTGTCCTTCCTCAGAGACGATTCAGGTGCCAGAACAGGTCATATCCCCCCAGACATTCTTTAAGGCCAGAGTAAGTACAAAGCAGAACTGTTTGGGTTGGGGGCTGCTCCCACAGTATTTGTTCGTTTGGGAACTTTTTTTGTAGTTTTTTTTTTAGATTTTTTTATTGGGGGTGGAGGGAGGAAGCCTGACGTTTTGATGAACACCAATTTGAACATAATCCAGCAAAGTATTCTTGTACACTGTATTAATCCTATAGATTGACATCGTTGCATGTAAGCAAAGAACTATAGATTCCATGCCAAATCAAAGCCAAACATATCAACCATCATGATATCTTTATTCATGAAAATGGGGGGAGGTACATATACACACATCAATATTCTGTACCAGATATGCAAATTCCGATTCTATAGGCTTTATACCATTGCAAAGCAGAGCCAGTAAAGCTCTACACTTAACACTATATCCTTGTGGGGATAGTGCATGAAAAAGCTCTATACTTTTAAAGATAAATTATGTTTTTTTCAGTATAATTGAGTCACACTTTTCATGTAGCACTCAGCCCAGGGATGTCTGCAGGAGAAAAGAACAATATCTTACTAAATCCCTTTTAGGATCATTAAATTTAGATCACAAAACTCTCACAGGCATGTAATTCCAAACATGTCACAGAAACAAAAGGAGCAACAACAAAAAATGACAAGCTTCCCTTACATTATTTTCCCTCTTCACAATGATGTTTAAGGTAGCAAAGTGTTAATGAATTCAGTACAATGTATCATGCATTGTGTTGGAACTTTTATATTGTTGAAAAATTGTCATATTTAGTTAGGCAGCTGCATGGAGAAAAAAAGCTCTGACAATATCTAATTGAGTCTATTTTTACTGTCTTTCAGATAACATTGTTAGAATTATGTACTGTACATATTTCTTATTTTTAGACTCATACTCCCTCCCCCCTCTTCACAGCCCTGCACTGCAACAGTGTTCTACTACAGCTGATAGAAATCCAGGTCATTTTTACACAAGAAGAGTGAGCATTATGCTGTAATATTGAAATAAGGCTACAAGCCATTATGTTAATCATTATTAATAATCAGAGCATTCAGGACATGTGCCTCTTAAAAGCTGGTCCTTGCTTAGAATGCTGACTCAGACACTAAAGCTTCAAGCTCTGTTTTCTCCTTTAATCACATGCATCCTGGGCAACCTTGAGCTACACAATTTGTAGAAAAAAGTAGGAGAGAGACAAAGTGGGATATGCATGGATATTTTTTTCTGTATCTTAAGAAACCATGAACACTCCAACACAAAGACTGTTTTTTTTGTTGTATACATTGCCTTCAACATAACTTCTCCCATACGTGTGTAGAAGATCTTAAGTATTGTCACGGAACTCTTGTAGGGCTTTTACATCTCTCACCAATGCAACTCTAGTCTTATTAGCTTATTCTCAGTCTTTTGTGATTTTTTGTGAATCTCAAATCTTCACAGCAGCACAAATCAGGAAGATATGCTAGAGAACCCCCAGCCAACCACTTTCCCCACAGCAGAGAAGCACACCTCATGTCCCATTCTTTAAGCACTCACGCTCTCTGCTTAAACTGGCTAGATGAATGTCACAACAGCCACCAGGACTGTCAGGAGCCATGATTTCAGGCTGACAGTGTTTTTTAAAAGGAATCAAGTCACTTGTGGATGCATGCACAAGACAACACCACCCTTTCAAAAGCATAGAAGGTCTTCTAAACAAACAGCCAGAAGGAAAGAGAACTGCACCTTCAGTCTGTGCAAATGGAGATAACATATCCAGAGTCTGTGCAGAATAGCAGCACACCAAACCAGATAAAGAAAGCGAGGCAGGTCAAATAGCCCCAATCTCTCTTTTCTCAGAGGAAAAGTGACAGGATGTGAGGAAATGGCCTCAAACTGCATCATGGAAGTTTTAGACTGGCTATCAGGAAGAGTTTTTAAAGGCAGAGGGTGGTCAGGCATTGGAATGAGCTCTTAAACAAAAAACTGTTTAAAGGTACTTTTGCATAGAATCAAGGCACTGACTTTTGAGAACCGGACCTTCAAGGAAAACTTCACACTCAGAAGAATAGCTTGATATACACGGACAATATAAAAGAGGTTGTCAATAGCTGGGCTACACAAGGGAAAATAATAATAATAATAAAAATATATATATATAGTATACTATATATATATATATAGTAAAGAACCAGAACTATTTCAGGGGCAAGATACAAAAGACAAGAAATATGTATTTTGAGGATAGAAAAGCAAGCCATCTCACAATGACAGCTCAACTTACTTATTCCGAGTTTGATACCTGTCTGGTTAGCTCCTACTAGTAACATCAATTACTGGCTCCAGAAAAGTCAAGGTAAAACATCTCTTCTTGCACTTGGATGAATGTATTTTTATGCAGGTAAATTGATATGTCTAAAATCCAGAAACTGGAACAGTGCATTGAACTGGAAAAACATTTTTAGTTTTACTTTTTTTCCCTTATACTCCCTACAGCAATAAAAACACTGACTTTAGAAAGAAAATGAAGATATCATTTTGCATAAAACTGATACAGGAAAATACAAATTGTGCACCTCTTCCTCCACTCGTACCCCTTTGTTTTTTACTGCATGACAGCCCACATCCTCTTCATACAAACTTAACACAGAAACATTGTTCCAAGTAACTTAAGCTACTGGAAGCTTCCTGGCGCCCATGGGGACTCTGATTATTAGAGCAGGCACGAAAAAAAGGATGAAAATAGAGCTCAGAAAGCACAGTAACCTCAGGAAAGAATAGCTGGGATCTAATGAGGAATCGTACCTGTGAAACCTAATAGCCAGAAAAAAAATTAGCCATTCAGGGCAACTTACTCAAAATAGTTCTTAGAGCAATTTTAACAGCAGAAGAGCTCCGAACCATTATAAAGTGCAGCTATATGAACAAGTAAGAAATGCATGAGTTAGTAGACCTGCTCCTCTGTTACAGATGCCCAGAGGCTATGGTCAGACATCCAGGATATGAAAATGGATACACCATGTAATCAAGACCATAATGCCCACGGCATTCACTTCCATTTAGCCTGCAGGCTTCTGAAAGTACAGGGAAAAGTCTAGTCGATTATTGGAACTGGCATTACACATGTATCGCCAAAGAGAGCAAACTTCTCTAATATGATAACATTACTTTTTATTTTTCATGAGTTTCTTGATTTACAGTGCATAATACACCGGTCGGAACACATGGATTTATGATCAATAAGCTCGTGAGCAAACTATCCTGTTATTAAAAAAAGGTGTAATTTTTATGCACGGATCTACACAAAGACTAAAAATGGAGTGCCAGCAACTTTCTAGGCTGAACTGTAATAACCTTAATGCAAATTCTGCCTGTATCACTCCGCCTGTTTTCAGCAGAGGTGAGGATAGGGTCTCACATGAAAAGGTTTTATAAAAATAAATCGCATCTGCTTAACTACTACTTTTACTGTCTAGTGTTATAATGTGACTGCATATAAAATAATAACTGCTGATAAGAAAAAAAAACAGAAGTACTTAGTAAAGGAAATTTCCACTTCCTGAA
The DNA here is from genome assembly GCF_039878825.1 of Excalfactoria chinensis. Classification (NCBI taxonomy): domain Eukaryota; kingdom Metazoa; phylum Chordata; class Aves; order Galliformes; family Phasianidae; genus Excalfactoria; species Excalfactoria chinensis. The sequence goes on along the minus strand of NC_092829.1, from coordinate 39,104,560 downwards.
TGCAAGATGAGCTCTAGCCTCATAGTGATTACTGTGACATTTATTATTTATAGTATATTTTTTAAAATAAATATGCCAAGGGATGTTTGGGGTTGGTTTTTTGGGGGAGTGGGCTGGTATTTTTTTGCTTGTTGGTTTTGTGCAACGTATAGCCTGGCTTAACTGCCTACTGTGCATACTCAACGTTAGCGTTTAATAGCAGTTAATCTAATGGTCACTTTAGATTTCCAAGCTATACACAGCATAACTGTACACACAAGACTCCTGCAGAAACAGAATCTGAGTGCATTACCTGGACTATGAGCGTCTAGCCTCATAGTTGCACATTTCACATCCAGGTCTGTCTTAAGCTGATAAATCTCCATTTTGGAGATGTTAACTTTGGTTCACAGAGCTCATGGAAGGCAGTTCCAGTATCTCACTGCTCCAATAGTTAAATCTAAGTTTCAACCTAGAACTACTTAAGGCCACTTCATACCATTTGTTCTTCAGTGTTCAGAGTTCTTTAACTTGCATCTCCCCTTTTTCTAGACAGTCCACTTATTCTAAGCAGTTTCTCCCTGATCCATGCTTTCCTTCCTATCCTCAAACTGCCTTTGTTTCTTAGCAATAACCATTAACAACTCAAAACCAACTGAACAACTTCCTTAACAATTACTGGTAAATTCCTGTTAATAATGACCTACTTGAGAAAAATAATAATAATAATAATTAATTAATTTCCAATGTATCAAATTATGCAAGTAATTTATACAAGTAAGTATTCATTGAATGTACATGCATGTAAAACTCACAATTGTTGCTAGTAACTGAATTATTAAATAGCTCAACATAAAATAAGCAAAACCAGACACCACTTTTGTGTCAACGAGAACAATGACAGTCACTGACAGAAAATACTGTGGGGCAATATTAGTTCTGTTTATAGCAAAGTCAGTTTTCAGAATGGTTTTGCAGGACATTTCCTACCACAGTGGAGTTGCAGAAGTAGAACTGTTATCTCCAATTCTGGCAATTGTCAAAGAAACTACACTGCATTAAACACACAATTTATTTCCTCCAGCATGCTACATACCAGCAATTCTTACATCCGAATAGCAACTCTGGGCCAAGGCTGAGGTTTGTGAACAAGTTTCTGCCAGAAGTGTCAGCCTTGCACCATCTTTCATTTTGAGAAATACTCTCAATTAAAATTACCAGTGACCGATTACACATTTTTCTCTCTAAGTAACCACTGAAAAAATCATTACAAAGAAAAAAGGATGTTCATGCACGGTCAGAGTCTCAAAGAAGCACATGAAAAGCAGGATGCTTCATTTTATCTCTTTACTGCATTTGCTGCTTATAATGCAGAAAGCTAAACTGTAGGAAACCCAACTTTAGGAAATCAGAAACAAAGTCGAACTTTTTAAGCCAATGCACAATCCATTTGTAAATGTGGAGAAAAAAAAAAAATTTAAAAAAAAATAAAAATCAAGCCTTCTGCATAGTTTGAGGCTTTATCAAATTTACACCCTTAATATTTAAAATTATGCAATTGCTTCAAGGCCTCCCTCCATCTCTTTTGAAAAGTCTAGTACAAAACTTTCATTAAAGGAGAATACTCTTGTAGAGCCAAATCATTTGCCTGCATCCTACTTAAGGATGTTCTTATTTTACAGGTTACTACTTGCAATACATGTCTATTTTGTAAAGGGCTGTAACTCATGCCAGCTGGGACAAGGGATGAACTGCAGTTAACCGGTGAGATGGTTACTTGTGAGAACTGAATTCACCTGGCAGCTCCACCTGATTAATCAAATGTGAAGTTTGCATTTTGAAAATACCTCTGCTTTTCTTTCCCTCTGAATTTCACAACCCAGTTGCTTTTTTTGGTTTTCTTTTTTCCCCACATTTATCACTTCTCATGCACCTCACACTCTGCACTGCCTACCTTGTTCTTTACCATACACCATCTCACAGGGGATCCACCTCATTTTCTACAATTCTTCCTCTTTAGGATAATTCCCACATGCGTGAATCCTTTTTGCAGGAGTTTCTCATTCCTACCAAGTCCTGAAGGGCTTCTAGCCTGATACCCACCTTGAATCACACACACAAACCGTGCATAGCAACAAGCCCACTCTGGGTTGCAGTCTGCTGCATCCTACACCATAGCTCTGGACAATCACAGTGGCAGGATGTCCTGTGCTTACGAAGGCAAAAAGCAAGCCCTTTGCTTTTGCAGACCTGGTCCTTCTCTGCTAGGAGGGAGAGAGAGAATGCCATTGACTGCTGCTTTGGATCACCAGAGAGATGCTGAACAGAAAGCCAAAAACACTCCAGCCATCTTCTCTAACCACAGGTCTTACTGCCTACATAAGGAGTTTCCCAAACATCCCTCCTCAGTGGGAGATGGACAGCATACGTATTAAAAACTAGGACTATTCCATGTGGGATAGCCAAAGAAAGAAAGAAAAAAGAATTAAGAACTGACACCTAGCCACTGATCCTTAAACATCTCTCCCTCTGAAGTCAGAACAGACCTCAGATCTCATCTGAAGACCCAAAATATCGTTCTCTAACTGCAGCTAATGACTGTTCTTGCCATTCAACAGTTCCTCCTCTCATATCCCATCTCCTCACCAAGAGACAAATTCCATCTATGCTCTCTGTGTCCCAACATCTGGAAGAGGCAGCTTTTGTCCTTTTGTGCTGATCATAAACCCTTCCATACATCAGCTATTGCTGTACGCTAGGTAATGGTAATAAAAAGAGACTACACAAAAGAGCACATCTGCACTAAAGCAAGTAAAGCGATAACCATGCATTTGATCTTTCATCCGTGCCAGTTCAAACTGCTCCATTGTGCCTACAGCCATACACTGACCCACTTGCAGAAAGGAAGTTAGTTATTCTACTGATCTCCTGTAAACCTCATCTTCTACGTAATGTGAAAATACGGTCAAAACCCCATTTATTTACTTCCTTACTCAGGCTGGTTCAATGGACTTTCCACAAGAAAAAGAAAAAGCAAAGACAACCCCTTCTCTATCACAAAGCAAAGAAGTTCCCTGCTGAAGGAATGCAAAATCCCAAACTCTCTGGCACATATCTTGTGCAGTGACACAAAACAGTACAGGAAGAAATCACTGTTTGACCTCTCCTTTCACTGACAGTAAGCTCAATACACATGTGGGTTGCATCTCCGCAGTGAGAAGGGCAGATAAATTCTTAGTTTATTTAAAGTTACCAAGGGCCGGAAGTACTCTATGACAAGGTCCCTTACAAACTCAGGCTTTCATTAAGAGATTATTTTATCACCATAAAAAGAAATATTTAGAGATGAGTTGACCTGAGGCTTATGAAAAGTATCATGTTACAGACATCTTCAGGACATTAGAAAAAAGAAAGTTACTTCTGGATTTAGAACAGACTCAATAATTTAACCTTTACAGAATAAATGTCACTTCCTCGATTTTATTTGAGAAAAGCACAAACACTTTAATTAAAATTATATACATTTCACCAACAAGTAGCCCAAGGCTCCATAGTAGTGACACTGGCTCATTTAACACTATGCTCTTTGTCAGCTTTTCTCTGCCAAGATCCCTATGCACAGAGATCTTCATCCATCCTTTTTCAGTAACTGCTGCTGATACCAGCCAATATGGGAAGTTCTTTCTTGAACTCAGATATGGCAATATCAATATCACGACACTTCACACTGTATAGAAGCACACTCTGATGCAAAGGTTCTCAACTAGAGGCACTTTTAACCTTCATCTGTAGTTGGAAGGGATCCCACCAGGATCATCAAGTCCAACATAAAATTTTGTGATCCCTTTCACCTTATTACTTTTTTTTTTTTAAATAGTTACTGACTTTTTGGCCTCCAAAACTTGAATATATGATCTCTTAATGATTATTATTTTTATCAAGCCATAGTTTTGCCTTCTGCTCCTTCACTACCCATTGTTAAAGTAAACAATTCATCAGCAAAATTCCTTGCAACAGTCACAGTACCAGTATTTTTCACAGATGGAAATCACAGTGGAGATGCTGTTTTTCAGCAGAGATGTATTCAGGCCTAGCTTGTATTAACAGCTCCAGAAAAAGAAGATGGAAGCCACTTAAGCCTATCCGAGTCCAAACCTCCCTTATGACAAGCTGTGCCTTTGCAGAAAACATTCTAATGCTTTGATGCCACATCACAGATACTCACTTAGAACCACAGCAACAAGTGTAATTTTCACAATGTCAAGAACACAATGAGCATCATACCTCAGACTCTCATCTCCTGGATGCAAGATGACCAAAAAAAAAAAAAAATTAAAAATTGAGAGCAGCCTCCTTGGGAAAAGCCTGGGATTTCAAGCCTTGGCACTAGTTATGCATGCTATGATTTCTTATGCATAGACTCTATAGCTTGAAAAACCTACATCAAATATGACAGTCTTCTGAAGATCCTGTGTGGGTTTCAAGAAATCACTTTGCGCATTCCAGTGCTGGTAGGTACCCACGCGGAGTTATGAATAACTCCCAATGTGCCTCAAAGCCAGAAAGCCTCTGGCACCACTTCAGAATATGCCTAGCAATGGATAGTTTTCGTATGACCGTCATATTAGACACAGGTGACATTTTAGACTAGGGTATTCTACATATGAAGCACTCTCAGAAGAGAGGATCACCAAGAGTGCTCTTCCTTGATAGATGTGCAAATGGACTATTAAGCCTGGTTTCCTAACGTAATCACATTTGTCAATCTCATTTTCTCCAAAGTTTCTCACATCATTCATATTTCCATGCAAAGGGAACATACATCAGCAAACAAGCTGGGTAGAGATATGCCATACACCAACCTCATTCACTCAGTGAAATAGCTGACATCTTCATTTCCTTTATACATGCATAACTTTTGAAGTTCTGTTGGTTTTTTTGTTGCTTTGTTGTTGTTTGTTTTTTTGTTTCTTTGTTTGTTTAAATCAACACCTCTATGACAGCAAAAGTATGAACTTCCTCATTCAAGGAAGTAAAATCTATTAAAACTATGATTATCTAGTAAAACTATTTGACCCACCAACTCTAGGTACAACTCTAGAAAGAATCTAGAGCCTTAGCTCACTCTCAAATCTAGTTCAGGAGCTCTGAAAGTACATCTATATTTGCACTGTGTTTTTGTTTGTCAGATAAATGATGAAATCGCTCAGCTTTCTTGATGCTTTCAGCTGATGGTAGGCAGATTTTACATGCTTTTCTTTAACTAATTTCCAGTTAAAAAAAATAAAAAAATACATCCAGGGATGAATGAGAGCATTAGCCTCCACACATTCTATATTTCATGCTATTTACTACTGGATAGCCCTGGAATATTTGCAGCTGGCTGTACTGTGTTTTGTACAATGCAGCTCTTTATCATGGTTTTTATCAAAGAACTGTGGTTTAGCACAAAATGAGGCAGAGCTGTATTGAAGTTGTAATGTGTCTCAGGTTACTAGATTGCATTTTTGATAACTTGGTATTAAAGTGCTTAACACAAAATAAAAATCAATGTCTAAGAAACACAAGTAAGAAAAGCTCTATTTAGAGACTGAATAAACTGTAACATTATGTAGATTTTGCCTTACTTTCTATATTAAAACAAGTGGCTTTGAGTAAATACAAGTGAATCTCCCTATTATTTACTTTTTAAGGAGAATTTCATATAAACTTTTGCTAGCAGAAAGTCAGGGGTGCGAGGACATGGGATTTGCAACCAACACAGCTGTGCTGGCAAGCAGCCCTAGCAAAGATGTGGTTTTACTGGCAAAATGAAGCTTTTGCCAGCATAGCTAATTTCTCTCTTGGGAATTAGTTTTGCCAGTACAGCTGTGTCCAGACCAGGGACATTTCAGTGGTGTTACAGACTTTTAGAGCCCTACTGTCACTGACTTTCAAGCACAAGCATAGTTTTAATTTCAGCCAAACAGTGGTTTGCCAATCTAAAGCTGGGGAGGGGGGGAGGAAGGGGGAAACGAAGGGGAGTGGTATATTCTCTGAGAGCACAGCCACAAAAAACCAACAAATCAGAAAAAGTTACCTTGTCCATCCAATATTCTTTCCAGTGTCCTGCGGTTGGAAGTAAGGCTCTTCTTAACATACTCCCTTGCCTATCGCACAGCAGCTTTTACTGCCACAGTCAGTAATTCTGTCGGTTGAAGTGGAAGCATATGTATGAGCTCCATTGTAGCAAAGCTTCACTTCTTTCAGCTTCGTTCTTTTCACAACTGCCTTCAACCATTTTACCCTTTTTCCTTTTTACAGAAGCATGGTTATAATACCTTCCCTGACACCTCCTACCTTTCTTTTTTTGTTCTGATAGCCGACAGAAAACACAAAAAGTTAAGCTGTCTGTCCCTCTGCCTCTCTTCCAGCAATTTCAGGTGTGAAACGTGATCCCCATCAAGCTTCCGGTCTCTGTTCTGTTTGCAGCTGACACCACTACTAGTAATTAGCATCAGCTGCAGCTCCCCCACCTAGTCATGGTTGCTGCCCAGCTGCTCATTCTGAAGGACTTCTTCAGTGTGCTACTTCTGATACACTGTTGAAGTTGCTTTTCTAACCTTTACACTTCCTTACTAGTTTTGCTGGTTTACTTTTTTGCAGTTATTACTGCCTCGTGTCTGTAGTTATCTTTCAAGCTGGGTTCTGTGTCTGTGAGAAGTAGTTTCTGCTGCCATACCAGCTATCAGATAGGATTTCTGCTCCCACTGCACCTTTAAGAAGTAACTCCCCTCTAGGCAGAGGGCAGCTTTGGCAGTTGGAAGCTACAGAATAGAAATGTCTCCCCTGTGCCTCTTCACCGTGGAGAACACAGCAACTCAGTGTTAAAATACAGACTGTAAAATTCTGTTTTAATTTGGAAGATTATTTTTTATTGCTCCTTGATAGAGCTGTTTCAAACAAGCACAAAATGCTGCCTTTTAAAAGTTTTGGGGTTTTTTTTGTTGTTGTTGTTGTTGTTTTGTTTTGTTTTTGTTTTGTTTTGTTTCTTTTTTTTTTTTTTCGTGGGACTTAAATTAAACCACCTAAGCAACCTCTCATTTAAGTTCAACTTCCAATACCAAGGCAGCATGAAATCGTAATTCCCAGCACCCTCTGAGAATGCCCATTTTTCGGTGCAGTTTGAAATGCATGGGTAGCAACTAAATTCCAATAGGCCATTTCACTCTCTGTCGGCCACCGTCAGCAGTGGCAGAGCCAGCACTTCCAAAGAGGATATATGTTCAGCAGCAGCTGAGGGGCTCTGCAAATTTACATCAGTGGTTGCTTTATCAGGAGCCTCTCAGCAGAACAAACATATCCTGTTTGCTAATATTCTTTTGGTGCAGCTCTGCACAAATGACAATGGTTTTGAAGATTTTCTTGACTAACTTTTCTCCATCACTATCCAGAAAAGATCAGTAGGTCTACTCATAATCAAGGCTATAGATTCTGCTCCAATGATCAGGTCCCTACAGGTTCGCTGCTGCAATGAAACGTCAGGTGGCCAAGTCTCTACTAGCACTTTCCAGCATCTGTAATATTTTCTTTGGGTTTATTGCAACGTTCACACATGTGACTCTTCTGAACTGTTGATCTATCATCCATTTATTTAATATTCAAACAAAAGCAATAAACAAACATAAATAAGCCCAATGAACTGATGGTTAGTGTTGGTACTTAAACTCTTGCAATGCGTATTCTGCCCTCCACCACCCAGAGCTGTTACAGCCAACTGTGGTGCTGTGTTTTCAGTAGCCCTGGGACACGGGTGGCACTTGCTGAAGTTCCTTGACTCACTCAGTCCCTCACACCAGGGACCTCTCCAACAGGAGTTCTGCAGGCTACTGGCCTGGGCTGAGGAGTTGTGAACAGCTTGACTTTCTTGCACTCTGCATTCTCCAATACCAGTGGAGATGCACGGTTGCTATTAACAAACAATTACTGAATGTTGAAAGTGCCTCCAGTTACCCACTGTTGAAAAATTTCCAAAAGAAATTGATACAGATGCTGCTGTGATTTTTGTTTGTTTGTTTGTTTTGGTTTGTTTTGGTTTGGTTTTTGAGGGAACTGTTTTTCATTTCTGCTAAATGCAGGGAAATTAAGGGATTTAACTGTCAATTCTTTGAAACTCATTCCTAATTTAATGTCCAGAGGTTATTCTGCCTTTTAAGAGGGATTTTTGTATGAAAAAAAGTAAAGTTGAATTCTTACCTCGCGTGCAAAACAAAACCATAGTGTAACTGGGAGGACAGAACAAGCACATAATAACTTTGCATTTGGTGACCACATGAAATTGCATACCATGACACAACTGCTTATAATATGGACTGAGTAATAAACAGGAATCCAAGTGACAAAACCCAACCTTTTTTCTGCTAAAGCTGGGAGCTTTTTATATTCATTTAGTAGAGCTGCTCACTTTCCCTGGTACCAGCCATACCATTCCCTAAGTACCCTGATACTATAGGCTGCAGATTTAACTTATCCTGAGCTTTGCATTTCTCAGCTATGGTCAATTTGCATCACAAACATAAAGTTATTTAATATACGAAAGCTTTAATGACCCTTCCGCATCATATAACAACACATGTTTATCTGAGTGCTAAATAAAAGCTCTCAGAACTTTAAAGTGACTTTATGAATTGTATGTACCATAAAATAAACATTAGAGTATAATAATATTCTGTAATTTGGAAAACAGCAACAAAAACCAGTAGAAGACAAAAGAACAAATGCTTGAATCATCTGCTGCATGTCAAAAACATTAAATTAATTTATGCAATAATGTAAGCATAGTGATGTTAAGGTAATAGGAAGGACATAAATTATACATTATTATTGTCAGTTCTAGCACTTATCTTAGTGGTATGTCAAAATAAATCCCAATATGTTAATATTTATAGAAATAAACAACAAGTGTTACAGCTCAGGGATTCATCTATGATATTTTTATATATAATTTGCATTTGCACATATGGTCATCATTGTCTTTTCTGTAATTTGAGAGGTAAGCATCATACAGTTCATTTCTAATGCATTTTACATTACCATGAAAGCACATTATGCTTCCTCCACTAACATTTTTCAAATAGATGGCCTGCAATGATTTAGAGATTGCATGGAACAACTCAGCAAATGGGTGACAATCTACCTACAAAATTGGGAGTAACAATGGGTTACTGGTGGGCAAAGTGCATGGTTTGCTAGTTGACAGAGCTGCAGAGCTGGTACATCAAGATGTTCTTGCAATGACATGTTTCTTGGGGATTAATATCTCCAAAGAATACATACTTTCATCCTGTACATTTTTATATGTGGGGAGGGAATAATTTGTCATCCTTCCCCTGGTATCTGAGGGACTTTATTTTACCACATTTTTATCATTCTCGTTTTCATACAACGAATCAGTTTCTGGCTGAAGGTAACTGGACATGACTTAGCAATTGAAGCTGGTGGGATCCATTTCCAGAAAACCAACTCAAGAGGGTCCCCCCAAGAATTACGCACACTCAGAGTTGCCGCTACCTTAGAAGCAAGAGGCAGACATTCTTCCTTCAGCAAAAGACCATAATTCCTCCCTTGAGTAAGGGTGGGTTAGGGGTTTTGGCCTTGGGCCACATCTTCTGGGGTCTGGGAACCACGCTTTGGATAAGAAGGTGGCTATAGAGTTTATATATTGCTGAGTCTACAAGTAAGGCTACTGTTTCTAATTACCCAAGATCATTTTGCAGTTTTTCAGAAAAGAAGTGTGAAAATAATTATACTCCCTGAATCAGCAGTAAAAGACAACCTGAGCCTTACATTTGTGTTCTGCCTATGGAAGTACTGCCATGTCAAAACGATTTGGCTAAGACTGACAATGCTTTTCCAACTGCATCACACAGCTGAAGCTTGTTGCCCCCGAGTTCATCTGTCAGAATTTCCACTGAGGAAGAATTTAAGTTCAGATTTTGGTATATTTATTAATGCAGATGTCTGGGTGTTTTTTTGTTGTTGTTGTTGTTGCTGTTGTTTCTTTCAAAAACCTCAACAGCTCTCTCTGACACCAACTCTTATCTTTGTCTTATCCTTTGAAAGAACTCATTTGGAAAAACAGCTTCACAATGTTTAGTTTCTCTCCCACAATATTTGTGGGTCTGCTTATTAGTCTATGAAAATCAACCTAAATATTAATTTTGATTTATCCACTGAATGCAAAGAACAAATAGTAGAAAAAACTAAAAGATAAGCCCTTAAGAACATGGCCCAAAACCCAGCAAAGCTCCAGTTAGCGCTGCATAGGCATACAAGGAGACACAAAGAGAAAACACAGGGAAGTCTCACACAGCATTTTCTAACCAGCATACTCTAAAATCAGCCTAATGCTTGAAAAAAAGAGAAGAGCCTGCACAGGCCTTTTGTCAGATATGACAACAAAGAAGAAGTCTTACTTGATTTCATCTTTCAACAGGAAAGAAAAATTATATACACCAAACTAACACGTTGGTGAGATTTTCACAGAATCCATGTTCAATACTAGACATGGCAGCAAAAATGGCGGAAGGGAGTAAAACTTCTTCACAGAACAAAGGTGTAATTGAGATAATTCCATACCAGCATAAGCAGCATATATTGAAAGTGCATGTGTACATGTGTATATATATAGATTTATATATATAAGTAAAACGCAGTATGTAGGTCTGCTTTCCCACTTGCCTTTAGTTTGTAGCGTTTTATCTTCCACAGAAGTATAGGATTTTCTTCCATCATTGAAATGAAACTCCTGTCATCACTGCAGTGAAATGAAATACTATAAAGGGCTGCTTGAATGTTCTGGGAACAAAGAGGAAATAGACTTGGTGTAAGTCCAGAAAAAGCTTTTAAGTATGCAACTTTACAATAGCATTTAGTCTCTGAGGAGTAGGTCTTCAGCTACCATAAATGTTATCACTTTGTTGAAATTTGTTGAGGAATAGCAATTGATATCAACTACAGATTTGTCCCACTAACTTCTAAGGACCTACTTACAGTGCACACCTTTAAAGCAAATGGACACATCTTTCCACCACTGAGGACCGTAAAGCAAGCACACCAAACTTTGAAGTTCTTACTTAATATTTTACACTATTCTTATTCAGAAATCTCTCCTTGAAATCAGTCATGATAATACTGAACAGAGTACTAAAAGGCAATTTCAGACTAAAATGATGCATGTAAGAGTCTGACATGTCAAAGCTGCTGAGAAATGCTCTTTAGTAAACAAAGACTTTTAGTTTCATGTACATCTGCATTTTGGAACTGAAATAATTTTAATTTCTTGAGCCCAGGAAAGCAGAGACTATTATTATTATTATTATTATTGTTTTCTTAATTCCAAATTAGATAAAGCAGAAGAGAATGGAAAAAGAAGGAGATTTGGAAATTATCACACGTAGACATTATTGATTTAAACTGATTCAGTACCAAAAACAAAAAATATGAAAGGCAGGAAAAAACCTTGATTTCTAGAACAGTGTGTTTTCCAAACATTGCTTTTTTAGACTTCATAAAACAGAAAATTATGTCAAATATTTTGAAGTTTTCTATAAATTGTTTTTCCATTTTCTAGCCTGTTTCCATACAAGCAACCTCTTATGCTTTACGTATTTTTTTTAGTAGAATTTTAGGAAAATACATGATAGTGTTAAAGGTGTTTACTCTGGGCCCATTCATACTCATAAATCCTGATTAGAAGAATGGGGGTTTATAAAGGCATACTGAGCATTCCCTCCAATTCCTTTCTCAGTTGTTTTCATCTAGAAAAATTCTATTTTTCTGTTTTCTATAGTATATATATTTGTAAAAAAAAAAAAAAAAAAAGTGCAAAAATTACAGGAAAACTCCAGATAATGGGCCTACAGAAAAGCAGAGTACCTGGTGCCAGCTAAAGGGGAGAAACAGGTACAAATTGATAGTGCATTGATAGGGCTAAATCTGTACCTACTCTCATAGATTTAAAGGACTATTTACAAAATGGTCACTGGAGCAAAGGTACCTTTAAGAGACACTTGATCTGGGCTGAGTGGGAACCAGAAATTGCAGGATTTAAGTGGAAGCCTGATGCTCTTCTCAGATGTTTGCTGTTTCTGTTTTCAGTTTGCTTACTTTGCCATACAGCATATTTCTGGGGTACATTTTCTCTCCCCAGTAATATCTCTATATTTTTGTTTACTCAGTGCTGCTTAACAATGTTTTCCTTGTTCTCTTTGGTCCAGCACTCTCCTTCCCTACTTAGTCTTTCTTCCAACCTTTTTTATTGCTTTCTCACACATGGCCTTTCTTGTCTTTCACACACTGTGTACTTCCCCAGCTAACCCGCAGTCTCCAACAGCATTCTCACCCCAAAGGTAAAAAGACACATCCTCAGCTATTAGCCAGGAAACTAGCAGGCCCCCAGGCAATCCTTCTTCATGGAGAAAATCCTTAACTGGCAGTGAGCCACTAAATCAACATATATGGCATAGGTTTTTCTTGCCAATGGAATACAGGATATGTTCAGAGAATAAATGGCCTGTCTGGATGATCCTGGTGCAGTATCAGCTGCTGGAACAAGCCTGCAGGCAGCAAGCCAGCCATGAGTTAGCACAGTCTTGATGTTAGCCTAAATTACGCTGGCTACCAAGATTCAGGATTTGAAATGGGTAAATACACACAAGCCTACTGCTGCTTTGATAACTTAGATTTCCAAAAGGATTTCTTTCTGCTTCCTTACAGGCAGCTAGAATGGTGTTCATTGGTCAGGTACACTGCTCTGCTCCCTACAAAAAATACCATGTTCCTTTTTCTATCTATTCACAAACTGACATGACGTTTTGTTATCAAGTATAATATCCACCAAATCATTTCTCAGGTCTCTTCAAGATTTCCTGTTTATGGTATGTCTTGTTTAGACAGAAGAGGTCAGCTCTTCAGTATGCCCAATTAGGCATGTGTTGCTACGTTTAAGGAAATAAATTGGAGACAATTGGAAAATGTCAAACACCCAGCCAAAAATTAGGCTGTCCTATACACAGGATCTACTATAGTGCCAGATCCATACTTAGTGAGTTTTAAAGAGATGTATCTCGTAAGGGAAACAACATGTTTCTCAAATTTCAGGATCTATTTATACTTTCCTACAACATTCACCACTCTCACCTGGGATTATGTTGAGTCAAATCAGCTTGCTGTATTGCTTCATAGTCTCATGCTTACTTTTCTTTCCTTTTTGATCTCTCAGGCATAAATATGGAGCATCCCTAATGCCACTGGTGTAAAAAAAAAAAAACAAACCCACAAAGCTAAAAATAAAACAGAAACACAAGTTCACACGGAGATAATTTCATCACAGCAACAGAACCAGCACACCTATTCATGTGGTATGCACCTGTAGCTCTCTCTTTCCTGCCTTTCACAGGTATTAGACTTTGGTAGTAAACATACATCCAACACTTTCTCAGGGTGGTATGGGGGTGTAATAGCCTGTGGGTATTGACAGCAGCCAGGCAGGGATGTGCCTGTCAGCACCAGCTGTTCTCTGCAAAGAATGCGTGTTGTCATGCTAAACAGGATGCATCTTTTCCGCATTAGGCTGGTAAAGCTTTGCAACTTCGTCAACCTTTTTAGCATTCAACAAATTCTTTTAAATATATGACTTTTAGTAAGTTAATCCATTCATTGTCTGGAACTGTGCAAAGTGACATAAAAGCACAATGAAGCCTAATTAAACTTGTTCTGTGAAAGCTAATTTGTCAAACCCAGAAGCATAGTTCATAGATAAATGCTAATATTTGAAAGTCAAATTAAAGTTGAAAAGGTTTGTAATAACAGTTAATTAACTCTTGTTTTGTTTTCCTCTCACAAACTTGAACCAGCTGAAATATTGCTCAGTTCATCTTTAACATTTTGGACCACAAAGATAAAATTCAAAGCTTTGAGATAAGCCTTTGATGTTGGTATTCTCTACAGATTATATATTATTTTAAGATCTCTTTGTTTAAAAATTCATTTTTATTATCCCTGCATGAAATGCATGGCAATTCCCCAAATAACTAACCATCAGGGCAATTAACATCTTCGATCGACACCATATTCCTGATAATTAATACAGACTTTGTACCTCCCCTGTGATAGCTGCAAGGGTTTGATTTTTCAGAGCAACTGTTCATTTACAGAATCAGTTTCATCCTAATGAAAATGGATTGTGAAACTTTAATGAACAAGACTTTGCTGTCATAATAATAAAGACTTTGAAACAACACGAAGACCTACATAACAAACATCTCGCCATACTGGTGTTGCTACACAGTATCAAACCAATTAAGCCACACAATGAATATTAACACCAGTGTTTTTCTAAACTGTGTGACATCAGATAAACTCATAAAGTGAGCATAATTTTGTGTTGGCAACTTCCGATGCCCTTGCTCAGTGAACTAGCATCTGTAAAGTGAGATGTCTTGGTAGGCCTTCCTCCTTTTGGTCTGGCAAAGGTTAGCAAACATCTGGAAATCCAGCCTGTACATGGTGCCAGTGTGTTTGCTACAAGAGGCAATGGATCTCTATCATGATAGGAAGTATTTTCAAAGGAAACAAGTACAAAACAAATCTGCCATGAATACAGTCTCTGGTATGCATGCAGGAGCCCGTACCTCATAGGATAAATAATTCATCTATTAACAGGTAGCTACCTATTAGGTATGAGGAAGTGTTTCAACATTAACTTTGGGTGACTTTGCCCAGAATTTCCCATCAGTGAAGATTTAAAGGCTTTTGGATCAGGTAGCTAAAGCAAAAACAAAACGTGAGGTAGCTAGAGTGAAGCTGAGGAGCGACCTGCTGCAGGGCGGTAATGCTTCATGCCCCTGTCAGGCCAGGGCTCCGACCTCACAACAGGAACAAATACAGCCCCAACTCACATCCCAGCTACACAGAGCCCAATTGAGGAGCTTTTCTGGCCCTACCTCGCACTTGCTCCGCCCCTACAGACCCAGCACATGGGGCTGTGCAGCGCCCGGCCCTGTCTGCCAGCTCCCGGCCTTGCAGCGCCCTCTGGCGGGAAAGCCGAGGAAAACGCCTCCAACAGCCCGGGGTGCCCTTGTGACGGGGGGGGGGGGGGGGGGGGGGGGGGGCTTATCCAACTTAGAAACAATCAAAACAAAAATAACAAGGAAGCCTAACCTTGTTGGAAAATAGTTTGGAGGAAGGAGTTTTAAATTTTGTCAGCACTGTCAGTGTTTTTATACAGCCCAACTTAACCTCTGTGCGGCGTTCCCTAAGACGTTCAGAAAGGAATTCTGCTTTACCTCAGTGCCTGGATGGAAAGTCTTTCAAAGTTATGATCTCAGCTATGGTGTGCTCTTGGCTTTCGTTTGGCTCAGTCCCCTCTAGCAGGGAAACGGCTGATTGTTCCCATTAAAAAAAAAAAATGGTGCATGGCAGGGAGGAGATAGATAGGATCATTAGTAAATAAATGAATGGGATGATTTTTAAAAAGAATAATTTTCTCAATCAAGATTAATTTGAACAGCATCTAAGTAGTCATGGAAAATCATAAACTATTACTCTATATAGTGCTCTGTTGACTATTAAATGTCTCCTTTTTCACACCACTGGCCTGAATGAATAACTTGGCAGCACAAAATTAGCCAGGTGGCAAAATGTGCTTGTGTCAGCTATTGGCCAAACAAAACAGCAAACAGCAAAGCTCCTTTTGCAATGTCACATTAACCCCCTCGACACCGGGGTGTGTGTTTTTCTATCTGATGTGTGGAATCACCTGGGAGCAGGCCAAATGGGAAGGGCACGTTTGCTCTGTGCAGCACAGGTGCTCCTGTTCTTGCTCTGCTTGTTACAGTGTAGGTTGAAGTGATGATGTCTGTGGTTATTTCTATGCGTGGCATCTGATAGTCTGTGAATGGGCTGCTGGGTGACATCTGTGCCAACTTAAGATCTCAGTTCAGAAACACTGCATCTACTGATGTTCCTTAATGGTGGGGATTCTGTGCACTTTATCCTTCTACCTTTATTAGATTCACATCTTCACATTGTCATAGTACTTATTTCTTCTGTTTTCACAGTGTCAGTATCTTATGCTTAACTTCTGCTTCCAAGAGGCCTTCAGGAAATGGATGTAAAGAATGTGAGGCAGTAAGCCAAATGTTAGAGGACTAAACTGAACTGTATCGTGATCCCAATATCTTAGATAGGATTACCTCAGAAATTAATCTGGAATTTTAGTTGCATAGTAAAACTTTAAATATGGCAGAATGCTGCTCATCTCATTGATGTCAGTGGGATCCTTCTGATGAATTGCACACAACTTAGCAAGAGCAACAAATGACCTTTTTCATTGTAGAGGTTAATATAGGGGAACAAAATATGTTCTTTATCCTTAGCAGCCTTTCCCAGCTACAGAAGCCGACCTTCTCCTTGCACAGTTAACAGTAGATTCCCTAAAGTTAAGACTGGGCCTGTTTTTTGTTAACAAAGAATTTATTTAACCTTAGTATGTAATATTTCCCTGAAGTACTATGGAATTTCATTAAGAAAATAAAGGTGGTATTTCATAATTAAGTTGCTGGCTTTATATATATATATATAATTTATATATATATATATATAATTTTATTTTTTACATGAGACATATTTTATTGATAAAACTGACCATGTCATTCATTGTAAATCCAAAGCAGAAAGGGTTAGGATATTGGCAGCTGAAATTTATACAATGTACATTTATAGATTTTTGGTCCATAACATATATATCTCATATTTCAGATTCACTTTACTTCCGAAAATGATAAACATACTGTACCTAGCCAAGGGCTATGTCCTGTTCTTATCCAGATCCAGGCAGTCTCTTTTCCACTGAGTTGTTTCACATGCCCTACGCAAAAGGTATGGGTGAATATTTTCCATTAGAAGCAGCAGTGGTAGGAGGAGGGAATCATCGGTACTGTAAGTTAATGAGATGGGGGGCTTTAAATACACTTAATAAACAGTCACTTAGGCTGAGTATAAGTCATGGAAATTTATAAACTATTACACACTATAGTACTTCATTGACTATTAAACATCTATTTTTCACACCGCAAGCCTGAATGAATAGCTTGGCAGGAAAAAAAGAGAATTGGCCAGGTGGCAAAATGTGCTCAGTACAACCCATGTCAGATACTGGCCAAACAAAATAGTCCAGTAGAAGCTGATTTTAAAAAGCTTCTTTAACCCTTGATAGCCTATGATGAAATTTTCAAGAGCAGACACACTAATAGTTCTGAAAAGAGTAATACATATTAGTACTATACATGCATGGGTTATTATTGTTGTTGTTGTTGTTGTTGTGTTTGTGGGTTGTTTTTTTTTTTTTTTAATATAGTGCTTCTGTCTATGTCTGTATGTTCTTCTATGGTCACAGCCCAGGGACAGAAGCACTGTCTCTCCCCTGAGGTGAAATAACAGTTTGGGAGCCTTATAGAAACAACAACAAAATCAAAACCAACAAACAGCTCCAAGGAGGACTCAGGAAATGTCAAGACTAGTTAAGCACATCATGATTCCTGATTACCATTCCATAAGGGAAAGGATTTATTTTACCCCATCTGAAGTTCTGAAGGAACTTGCCTATATGCTTGCCAAGCCGCCCTCCATAATATCTGAAAAAGTATGTCTCTCTGGTGAAGTCCCCAGTGACTGGAAAAAGAGAAACATCAGTTCCATATAAGAAACTGGGAAAAGAAGACCCAGGGAACTACAAGCTGGTGAGGCTAACATCTGTGCCAGATCCTCACAGAAGAGATGTTAAGGCACATGTGAGATGAGGAGGTGATCTAAGACAGTTCATACCTGACAAATCTGGTGGCCTTCTATGATGGAGTGACAACACTGGTGGACAAAGGAAAGGCAACTGATTTTGTCTACTTGGACTCGTGAAAGGCCTTTGACATGGTCCTGCACAACATCCTTATCTGTAAATTGGAGAGAGAGGAATATGAAAGTTGGCCTATTAGGTGGATAAAATATTGGTTGGATGGTTGTAGCCAGAGAGTTGTTATCAGCAGCACTGTGTCCAGGTGGAGGCTGGTCACAAGTGGTATCAGCCAGTGGTCTGTCTTAGGGCCAGTGCTCGTCAACACCTTGAAGATCACTGATGTAGACAGTGGAACTGAATCAGTTTGCTGATGACACCAAGCTGAGTGGAGCAGTTGACACAATAGAAGGATCCCTTTCCAGGACCCGGAAAGGCTCAGAGAGTGGGCACACGAGAATCTAGAGAGATTTAACAAGGCTGTGTGTAAGGTGTTGTCCCTGGGTTGAATCAATCCCAGTTATGAGTACTGACTTGGAGAAGAACTCCTTTAAAGCAGCCCAGAGAAGGAAAACTTGGGGGCCTTGATGGACAAAAATCTGGACATAATCCAGCTGTGTGTTCTTGCAGACTGGAAGGCCAATAGTATTCTGGGCTGCATCAAAAGAGGGGTGGCAGCAGGGAGAGGATGGTGAGTGTTCCCCTCTGCCCTTGTTAGGCCCTGTCTGGAGTACTGTGCCAAAGCCTGGGGCCCTCAGTACAGGAAAGATGTGGAGCTGTTGGATCAGTTCCAGAGTAGTGCCACAGTGATGATCAGAGAGCTGGAGCACTTCCCTGTGAAGAAAGGTTGAGGCAGTTGTGCTTGTTTAGCTTGGACAAGAAAATACTGTGTATGAACCTCATTGCAATACATAGCTTATAGTAAATAGCTTACAAGCAAGAGTAGGACTGACTTAAAAAGTCAGTCTTATAGTGATTGGACAAGAAAGCTTTAAGCTAAAAGAGGGGAGACTGAGGTTAGATGTTTGGCAAATTTTTTTTACTTAGTGGCTGCTGGTACAGGTTGCCCAAAGAGGTTGTGGGTGACTCCTCTCTGGAGGTGATCATGGCTAGGTTGGATGGGATACCAGGCAGCCTGATCTAGTGGTTGGAAACCCTGCCAATGGAAGGAGGGTTGGACTTACATGATCTTTAAGATCCCATCCAACCCAAGCCATTCTATGATTCTATGATTCTGTTGCAGAGTTAAGGATTTATCCCTGGATTTAAAAATGTATCATGCCTGGAGTTACATTAAGACAAGAAATGTCTATGAGAAAATCTGACTAGTTACTTGGCTCAACATTATTAGCTCCTGCTGATCTCTTTGGAGAGACTATGAAACCAGATTTCTTATCAAGCCTCAGCCAACTCCAGCTTCTACTCTGTCCCTAATATTTAGTCCACTCCCTTTTTACTTCCCTTCTGAATATTCCCATATGCAAATGCCACAATGCCCTCCACTGATGGAGGGGTGGTATATATACACCATTGAATACATATCTGATGCAGCTGTCTCAAACATTAAAGTTGCTCTTGAAACTAAGGGCTATATAAGCAGGAAAAAAGGGTATACAGTTGTCTTTGTACCCATTTGTATCAATCCAACCGATGCAAGAGGCATCATGGGGCAACACTGAATGGAGCCCAACATATGCAGCCAAATGAGATTGCTGAAAGAATGTGTGTAGGCAGGAAAAAAAAAAATAATAATAATAAAAATAAAAAAAATAAAATAAAAAAATCAAATGACCAAAGCTGGAATTAGGCCAGAACACCTTCACTAACACCTCTATTCATGAAAAAAAAAAAAAAAAAAAAAAAAAAAAAAGTGATTCTTAATGACCACAAGTGATCACAAAATCTGTTCTACATCTCTTACAAAAGACAACATATTCAGCAGCATTCTTCAGGGCTAGAAGGGTAAAAGGGAAATATATCACTGATTTTTTTTTCCCCAAGAAATTCATAATGTTTGCACTGATTTCAACAGCATAGAGATTTTGAAAGAGATTCAGTCCTTTTTAACCAGCAAGCTAACAGTGTTAAAAACTTAAACTGTTTTAGTCACTGCTTTCTTTTGCAGAAGAAATCAGGAACTGCTTCTTTTCAACTGGTATGCATAAAAAGCCTCTTAATCTAGAGTGTAACACTTACCTGAAGCAGAATGGAAACAATCAGCCTCTGAAGGTAGGCACCTTGTAATGTCATTCCAAGGGGCAATTACAGCTCTGTCTGAAAACTCACTGAAACCAATGGAAAAACTTCTGTGGGTCTCACTAGGTTTTTTACAGCAAGCTATGGACACACAGAGAAGACATTGCATTTCTTATTTCTTCTCATGAAGAACTATTGGTTTATATGAATGATGACTGTTTTCAAGGACCATGCCTTAATATACTTATTTATAGATATTTTTCCATCTAAAAAATGTCCTGTTTTATATACAAACTGTATAACCCATTCACCCACCAATTATACTTTTCCAAAACTTTGTTCACTATCATCTGCTATCATTTCATTCTACAGTCAGCCCCCTTGGTTGTGCTGCAGAAACTCTCACTCTCAAAAGTACAGAAAAACTTAGTAATTACAGAATTAAAGTTGTCTCATAACATACAAAAGCACAACAGAATAACTAGCCACTGGATACTTCACACTGTACCATATAAGCATATAAGACATCAAAAGTATGCTGAGCTGTCTTTAGTATCTTTCTGTACATTTTACTCACTGTGTAGCACCATTCATCGTAGTACCTTCTAATCATTTCAGCCACCAAGTTGTGTGAACAAAAGGGCATGATTAATGGCAGCAAATGGCACAGCTGAAGAAGGTTTAAAGGAAAGAGATATTTAGTTATCCCTGTCCATAGGAGAGGTGGAATTCACCAAGAAATGAGCCTAATCGAACATCATTTGATGTTGTTTTCTGAAAGAGCAAGATGAAGATGCATTTCACAGATGGGAAACAAAATCCACTTGGAGATCTGTAACTGTATGACTACATAACATTTCAAAAGTCAACCTCAAGATCTTCCTTATTATTTCAGTTAATAGGATCGTTGAAATCTGTCCCTTCAAGTCAGTTTTCCTACTTAGAGCTTACAGTTTAAGAAAACAGAAGGACGTAACTATATTTGCAAGGCAGAAAATATATAATTTTTGTGTGGAAAGCATACATAAAATTTGCCTCTGGCTAACAAGTAGTGTTTACTGCACCTTAATTTAATTTTATTTATTTATTTATTTATTTTTTCCAACTGTGTGGTTTATTGACTAAGTAATGCAAAACTGAGGTTTAAAAAGCATATACAAATATTTAGGGTCAGACGGTGATACAGATTAGACAGGAGTCTGTCTCTACTTTCTCTTATACATATACAAACATAGAGATATATCATCCTTTTCTCCATATTCCTTACTCAGTGCTTTGTCCCCTGAAGTTTGGAAACGAAGAAGTAAGAAAGACTAACTTGTCTTTACTTACCCATCCTCTCCTCACGTAGCAATGGAAGAGGGCTGAAGAATTAGCTAGGAGATCCTCTTTTTCCCTGTATACTTGTTGATCACCATTTCTCATTGGGATTCAATGCCTTATGAGACAATTCTTAGCATGATGAATTCATTTTCATAATAATTAGCTTACGCCATTGCTTACTAAAATCTCACCTTTACTTCATATGAGTTGTAACTAAGAGAACGGCTTGTATGGATCTACATATATCCCTCAGACTATTTGTTCAAGGAGACAGATATATTTCTGCTGTCAAACTTACAGTTGGCTTAATACAACTTGGAGCCTATAACATTGCTCCAACTTATGCTACTGGTGAAGTTTGCTCTGTCAAAAATGTTACATTATTTTCACTGCCAAAGCACACAGCAGCCCTGTGCTCAACTATGGAAACTTAAGGATTGAAAGGGGACCATTTCCGAACTCTGAAGAATCTTTTTTTTTTTTTTTTTTTTTTAAATATACTTTTTTTACATTGGCTACTACACTCAAACACTTCTGCCACTTTAACGGGCTATTAAAAATGACCAAAATCATTGCTGTCCATAGACCCTGTGGTGCTTAAATAAAACAAAGCAGTATTCCAGGCTACATGTTGAGAACGAACATAACCTCATTTCACTTCCAAAGCAAAACAGCATTTATGTCTGTGGTTCTTGCAGATGAAGATGGTTGTTATACCATGACTTTGTAAGGTTTGCCATTGGAGTTTTTGAACTTGTTTTCATTTCTAGGTCTGTCACTGTTAGGAAAAAATCCTACATTTAACACTTTGGCCTGGTGGGAGAAGTAAGAAGCACAGAGGCTCATTTCTTAACTGCTAACAGAGTAGTGTCTTCATGCTGCTGTTCTAGGGCCCCAGTGATGGACCTGAGCAAAGTAATGGTGAATTTTGAAATTGAAGCCCCACTCAATTCCCTCTAGCCAACAAAGAGTGCTCAAAAATAGATGATATTCTTCATACTTATCTACTACTGTTTCATATTTTCTTATAGGGAAATAATTATTAGCACGAATGTTCTTGGATCAGGTAACATGACCTTTTCTTACTCTTTACTTACCGTCATCTTGAAATCCTCTGAACTCTGAATTTCTTCTAGTGAAAATTTAGAGAATTTATGCTTCTTGAAAATGCTCCTGGTGTTGCTTTCTTTCCTTAATATCTGCCATTCATTGCATCTATACAACCTTGCTGTTCAAGCTGAGTAGACCTATAAGACACCACTGTAGATGCAAACCATGTACCCAAATGAGTTGATTTTGGCACCCAGATTACTGATGAAATTTATGCTTTATTAACAGATGCTTAATGTATGTAATACACATATTTTAGAATTGACCTCAACCTAGCCAGGGAGGCTTGCTGACCCCATGAAAATACAATTACCTAATGAGAGATTATAGAGTTTTACTTATTGTATTTAGTACTTCTAGGAAATTATTTTGTGCCTCTCTGGCTTTGTCAGCCTTCTTGTTTAAACTATGTTTTAATGTTATTAGAGCTTGCAGGCTAAACTAGTGGAAAGACAGGGAAAGGCAGCACAATTTCCTTTCAGATCAGAGCCAATGTTTCTTCAAAACCATAGCAGGCTGGGTTTGCCTTAAGATCAATGCAGCTGAACACTCCACCTGCAGAATGAGCTCACTGTCTGTGCATTACACTAGCCCTCTGCCAGTCCAAGTAGTAAGACTCCTGGGGTTGGTCTTGAACCTGCTACTCCCCACTCTGGAGTGCTAAGCTTTGCTGCCAAGACACCAGGCCAGGTATTAAATGCATTCTTGTTTCTGTTACTTTCCAGCACTCTGAGGACCACATTAGAAAGCCCAGAAAACTTAATTGGAAAGCAAGGAGGGTGCAAAATACTTAAAGACCCCTTTCAGTCAGGAATATTTATGAAAAGAATAACAATATTAAGAAGAAAGAAAAAAAAAAAAAAAAGAAATATAAGTTTTCATTTCACCTTGTCCTCATACAGAAGCATCAAAATAATTGCTCCTATTTGAAGCAAAGATGCAAATGGATCAGCAGAGTAAGCTTGTCTTCATCCCTGTAGCTCTGCATTAATTTCCATAAGGTCTGTTTTCTTCAGCATTGTAGGGTTTCCATCTTACAAAGAAGAAAACTTTACAAAACAAAAACAAAAAAATCCAACAACATACCTCAAATCTCCAGGTGCAGGGGATGAATCCATGCAGAACTTCTGATTTAGTCTCACTGAGGACTTTGAATGGGACATGAGCCCTTCTGTGAATAGCTTGGAAACCAGAGCTAAGGGCAGGAGCACTGCTTTTAATTAATTGGAGTAAAACTGGTGAACAGGAAAGCAAGGTTCCCATAAATGCAATTTGGCAGGAAGGTTTACCTTAGGTTTTACTGCACTTGCAAAGGAAAAATGAAAAGTCAATTTGCGGCTTTCGAGTTGTTATTATTCGAAATAAACGTCAAGTGCCTTATGCTTGTCGTTGCATAGACTGCATGTACAAGAAATAATGCACAGTAGAACTCCACCACCCTTTTCTTTCCTTGTTTCAAAAGACTTCTACTTTTAACTGTCTATTTGTTCTATTACATGGAGCTTCCTTATTAACTAAGCTCCTTACATCTTGCTAACTAGTAAACAAATAAATAAATAAGAAAACCTCCCATCTGTGGTTCTGTGTCTTAAGAGAAATACTATGCTCTCTTTTAAGAAATCCTAAATGCAACACATTGCCTCCAAGACATGTTAAGATAGGGTGAACAAATAGCAGTCATACCTCTTGTACAACTCCACTTTTTACAATGGAACTACATTCGTTTCTCCTTTATGAGATTTCTTTAAAATTTAAATGTCAGTAAAAAATGATTTAACATGTAAATAACAAACATTAGAGAAAACTATAACCCATCATCAAGGCACACGTTCACTACTGTATACATCAGTTCCATGTTTTTGTGCTTTGATCTGTAAGGGTTCTCCAACTTAAACAAAATGATTAATGAACGACAATCTGATGGTTTTGACAGGTGCTAATTGTGTTGAACTTTTATATGTAAACCAGCCACAGTTTTCTTTTTGGTGGCTTCACAATGAGGCAATTGATCTGAACCCACACTGAAAATCAAATATATCTCAGCACAGTCCTGCAGTGTTAGTTCTTAATGCAGTGAGCAGCAGGAGCTTAGAAAGTCTGTTAACATTTAGGGTACTTGGGGAAAAAAAAATTCACATTGATAAAGTTTTGTTATTAACCCCTAACATATTCATCAATTTTCATTTGTTCAAGAACAACAAATCTGTTTCCCCTCTGACTTATCAAGAAATGCAATGCCAGAGCTGGTTGCGCTTAGATGTTAGTGCAAGTAGTGGGCTGCTGAGTAATACACAGCTTAAACAGTCAAACAGCACTCTGGAACACCTGATAAACCAAACTGACTTAAACACCAATAAGTAATCCTCGTTTAAAAAAAAATAAGTTCTGTGTTCAACTGATTTCAGGGGGGTGATATTTTCAGATGATGTCTAACCATTCCTTTCAGAACCAAGGCGTGATTTACCTATATAAATTTGAAGGAGCTACATAGGGGATATCCAGCAAGAGTACTAAGATGTTTTTGTCCACATTTATGACATTTGTGGAATCTCTAGACGTACAAATAAGAATAAATTCTGAAATATTCACAAAGTTATAAAAGTATGAAATTAAGAGAAACAGTCATAAAGCTTCTCATATTTTTCACTGTATCTGTGTATCACTCAGGAAATATATTAGAGCTTCAAGCTCACTTCTTGCCTTTCACTGGCAAGCTAGACTAGATTATCCCAAAGAAGCCCTCCATAATCCATGATACAAGCAAGGAAAAGTACAGTTTGAACCAACAGAGCTGATGTAGATGACAACCCTTAAAAATGAGGGGAATACAATTAAAATAATAATAATAAATCAGTTATTAATTTTGGTTCTTGGAAGATTAATGATTACATGTGAAAGGAGATGTAGAAAAAAATCCCAGGGCTATATGCTAGGCAAGGGACCTCCCATCTTATTCAGAGTATAATAGTATTTGGATGCTGACAAATAAATTACATTAATTGCACTCATTCTAGCAGCCACTTAAACACCATTAGGGCTTATGCATACAATAACTGTGCCATTAGTCAAATCTGGAAACCTCACTGCTGGTAATCAACACTCTGCCTTCTTCTAGTATAACTGTCTTACTAATTTCTTTCTGCAAGCCTCCTTCCGCACCATCCAGCTTCTTAGCATGAAATTAAGGACATTATAATTTTGCTTAATATCATTATATGATATTCTCTCAGAGTTATAGTCTACTGGGCTACTTGCAACTGCTTGCAGAGAGAAATGAAGTTTTCTGCCTAAGCTACTATTTTCTTGCCATGCTGCAAACACCTGCTGCAATACTATCCTCATATTACTGTTCTAATTGCTGCTTTGCTTCTTAGTTCAGGAGAAAGAAAGACTCATTTTCTCTCCTTTCCCTCTCCTGGGGGACTGATGACCTAGGCCAGGAGGAACACAGAACATGAGATACCGAGGAATAACAATGGGAAAAGTTGCCCACCCCCCGTATCCACTTTGAAATAAGAGAAAGGGTAGAGTGGAGTGGGTGGCTTCTTGAAATGCTTCCATCCTTGTCCTCCAGCTGGCTGAAGGAACTACCACCAAGCCCACAGAGTCCTTGGGTTAGAAAGCCAATAGCTTGCCAAAGTTGCCTGGCGTTTGCCTTTGCGTTTTGCCAAGGAGCTGATGCAGCTGTAGAGGGCTG